>NC_092809.1:142782721-143091840 GCF_040954645.1 Diabrotica undecimpunctata
ATCAATTGAAAGCATATTCGCATTCTCTTAGAAAGGGAACAAAATGGTACAGGAAGTTAGCGATCGAGCTAATTTTAGGTCCTGTTTTAGTGAATGCATACTTGTGTTATAAGGAAATAACAAAAAATAAAATGCAGATTACTGAATTTAGAGAGCATCTTGCCTTGACACTTTTAGATGTAACTCATGACCTTGTATCGGCCAAGAACATCCAAAATGATGAGCGTCATGTGTTACAAGAGCGCGCTAAAGGTGGATATGTTGTGTGTTATGCTTTAAAAAAAGAAACTTTAGGACAAGAAGCACAAAACAAAACTCCAAGAACCAAATGGCAGTGCACATCTTATAAAAAGAGTTTTTGTGTTTCATGTTTTTTTGAAAAGCATTTTGCTACAAAATCAAAGTAATGCGAGTTTTTTTATTTATATAAAACTATGCCTTTATTTTTGTAACCAAGTTATTGTTAATAAATGTTTTGTTTACTTTATATCCATTTTATTTTTGAAATACAATATTTCCTCATTGATGACACTCACTTGACTGTAAGTACTAAATGTGTCTAAACATTCCAGACCGGTTCACATTAGATGTTTCTATAGACGGCTATTTATCGTCTCCCATAAATTTATCATTATCGTGTGACTTTATAGTGAGTCACGCCGTCTTATTTTCTGTTTGACATAAGACGTCTATTGGTGTCACTCCGGCCTAAGTTTACCGGACATTGCGTTGATGTCTCACCATGCTTAACGTGTTAAGGATTAGTTGTATCACCTGAGCTTTCTTTCTGGTGCTGTTATTACTAAATATTGCTTAAAATAAGGTTCGAAATTAAAAATACAAAGTTAAAAAATGCATTTTATTTTATAAAATAAAATTCTAAACCCTTTACAATAATATATAAATCTACTGTTCAATGACATAGTTTTCCAAATCAGTAGGCGCTGTGATATTATTCAGTTTATTAGCCAACAGCCAATACCTCTTTCTTAAAAAGTGTGCACTATTTTTAGGCTGCCTTTGGCGTGTGAACATACCTTTCTTGTTCCCTCCTACTCTTCTTATATCTAATAAAAGATTCAAATAAATTTAAAACAAACAAAAAAATTTAAAATTTTTACAAATTTGTTTAGAATAGAAATCGAAAATTTCGGATTGTTTAGTTGTTCGTGATTTCGAAGAAAATGAGATTTTGAAATGACAACGATATTATAATATGATTGGTTGAGAGTAGAATGTAAAAGTGGAATGCGGAAATGAGTGTCAGTTGGAGAATGGAGGAAAAGGAACTGCTCCTGAACTTTTGAAAAGAGATCTTTTGCTAATATACTAAGTGACATAGAAATCCGAACACCCAGTTTAAATGATTTTATTTCAATAAAATTTGGTGTAATTTATTTATTTTACTGAAAAAAACAAGTGATAAAGTTTTTAGCCTTATCAGTTGGAGATTCCGGATTTTATACTTTTTGTTTTTAAATTCACTAACAATCTAAAAATGAATATTTCAGCCGCAGTAAAGATCCAAATTTGGCGGATTGTGGTTCTTGACATTCTTTACGATTGGTTACGATGCCTAGAGTACAGAGACCTGTACGATTTCGTCAACTTAGTGAGTTTGATAGGGGCCGTATAATGGGACTTCGGGAAGCTGGACTTTTTTTTCGGGAAGTTGCAGTTAGAGTGCAAAGAAGTGTAGACACCGTGGTTAGGTGTTGTCAGGCATGGTTTCAAGAAGACCGTACGAAAAAAGCAAGGGGCACTGGACGCCGCCGTAGAACAACGGACCGTGAAGATCGCCGCCTAAGATTATTGGCCTTAAGAGACCGTTTCTCCACTACCAGCTCCATTGCAAATGAATGGTTTGCATAACACGGAAGACCTATTGGCATGCGAAGTGTTTATTGACGAATGAGAAGTTTTGGCCTGTTTTCATACCGACCACACTGGGTCCTCCCTTTAACTCCAGAACACCGCCGTAATCGCCTTCAGTGGTGCAGAGAACGGTCACTCTGGAATCAGGAATGGAACAGTATTGTCTTTAGTGACGAGTCTCGATTTTGTTTATGCATGCACGATGGTCGAGCGTGCACGGTCGTCGGTTAGAAGGCGAGGTGGTGAAAGGAGGAATCCACAGTTTTTTGTTGAAAGACATGTTCATCACACTGTTGGAGTTATGGTTTGGGGTGCTATAGCTTATGGTTCCAGGTCACCTTTAATCTTCATCAGAGGTAACATGAACGCGCAGCGTTATATCCAAGAAGTTCTAGAACCCCACCTTTTACCCTATCTTGACACCCTGGCAAATCCAACTTTCCAACAAGATAATGCCCGACCACATGTTGCAAGAATCACAATAGACTTCTTTCAACATAATGATGTCACATTGTTAGCATGGCCACCAAGATCTACCGACTTATCCCCAATTGAGCACGTGTGGGATATGATGGGTAAGAGATTGCTCAATTTGCAACCTCCTTCTCAGACTCTACAAGCACTTCGAGAGGAGTTGGTGGTTGCCTGGAATGAGATACCACAAGAGGACATTGACCAAATGATCAGAAGCATGCCTAGGCGCGTTGGAGAATGCGTAACACATCGGGGTACATCCACACATTATTAAAGGTAAAAGGGCTTTAAAGCAATGCAATCATTTTGAAATTTTAATCATTTACTTATTATGCTTCATTAAGTACTTATACAAAATTTTATTAAAATAAAATCATTTAAACTGGGTGTTCGGATTTCTGTCACTTAGTATAGTTGAAACTTGATTTTGGGTGTTTTAAATTTAAATGTATTTTTACGATATATAATTTAAAAAAATTAAAAGTAGTAGCAGTATTTGATTTATGATTTCCTTTTAAAGAGATTGCAGTATTTGTAGAAAGATCAGAATTCGATATCAATGATTCAACAAGGTATAGACACAGTTAGTGTATAGGTTATAATTATAGGTGCTTATAACTTACCATTAGCTGTTTTAAAATCGGCAAAATTCCATATCATTTCTCCAACGAACCATCCTTGGTCTCGAAGCTGATCGAAAGCTTTGAAATATTCAGACATGAGTTTTACTTGATACTCTTCAGACCATAGATAATCCGGGAGCTAAAAAAGAACAAATCAATAAAACTTGAAAAAAAGTGGTACAGTAGGCGGTAGTGTAGACTTGCGCAAAGCTTCATACTATGTTTTAAATTAAAAAAAGAAATGATGCAACATTTCCAAAATCAAAATAACAAATTATGGTATTATGTGGTTTTGACATTTTGTATACCTAACGACCACCTCTCATTAGGTACACAATTTGACTCTTTCGCTGTAACTGTATAATTATAAAACTTTTTAAAATGTTTTACTAATTGTATTTATATGAGATTATATTTAATTGTATATATTATATTTATTTATATGACATTATATAAAATTATAAAAATATAAATAAATATCAGTTGATAGTGAATTTAATTATTATATAAACTAAATAAGATGTTTAAAAATAACAAGTTATATTAAACAAAGTGGAATAGTAGGCGGTACCGTAGACTAGCGCGGACCTTAATTGTATGTTTTCTGTATTTTTAAAATTTAAATAATAAAACTAGTATAAATATAAATAGGAAAATATAAATTTAAATAACAGTTGAAAAAGAAATATCATCTAAACTTCATTTCCAAAAATAATGACAATTTTTTGAAATCAAAGGCAACTTTTATAGAAGAAAACTCAAATTGAAGTAAGGAAATTATAATCACCATACAAATTGTACAAGCTTTCGGAATTAAGGAACTCCCATTAAAACTTACAATAGACTATTGATTATGTTAAAAAAAATAGGACTAAAAGGAACTAAAACGTTAAAGGGGTTTTATTATTTTTATATATATTATATATATCTATATATATATATATATATATATATATATATATATATATATATATATATTATCATTTTGGCAAAGGAAAAGAACCATTCAAAACTTGTTTTCTTGGAAATATGTTCCATAAAATCTAGTTCATTTTGCATCAATAAAAAGTCTGACATAGATAAACTGCGCAACATTTATTGTTACTTACTGGAAAAACATCCAAAATAAAATAAATATTTACCTTTACATAAACTACACTTACTTTTTAATCATAGGGTTTTTTCTTTCAGTTCTCTATGTGTCAGAGTTAAAACACACCAGCAAAAGATGCCATAAACAAAGTTTTATTATCTTAACCTAAATTTTAAAAATTTTAGAATGTATTTTGTCCATTATTTTATATTTTATATGTGTGTTATTAATGTTGATTGTTAATGCTTTTATAAATAATCTCAACGACTAGTAAGTTGCACTGAAGAATTGTGATATTTTACAAATATTTACATATTTTTCTTATTACAGTGTCTTGAAAAAGGAATAAAACCATTCCGAAAGCTAGACAAAAAGTCAAAAGAGTGTTTCATTAACATACCGGCCAATTTTCTGACTGCAACCCTAATAAACTGTGTTGTTTGTATATATATATATATATATATATATATATATATATATATATATATATATATATATTTTAATGAAGGTAAAGGTAAAGAAAGAGGTAAGATACTTACAATATGCAAACCCTCCATCGCATCTGCTCCATACTCAGTAACAAAAACAGGTTTGTTATGCTTTTTATGCCATCCTTCAGCCTGGCTTATCATTCCTGATACAACGGTTTCTAAGTCGCCCGCATACTCATACCAACCTAAATATTTATTGACACCTAAAATGTCCAAGAATTGTCCCTAAAATATAAACAATTATTAAATGGTTATAAAGTTAATATTTGGCAACATTAGAAATCCTAAGATTTCCTACTTGGCAAAACTAAATTCAAATTCTTATCACTGCGCTTTCTAAAACTTGTAAAGCACACAGATTGATAAATAAGTCTTTCTGTTTTAATTGGCATTTTATTCTAATAATATCCATCAACTTAAAATAGTAAAACCACGTATCAATATCGGGACCTACGATGTTAACAGTCTTTTAACTTATAAATAAACAATACAAAGAAAGCTAAATATAAACTTCATAGACATTATGGAACTAAAATGGCTCAGATCAGGAACGTGGAACAGAGAAAATGAAACACTATATTATTCTGGTAGTGACTCTAATGAGGATAACTACAGAAATGGAGCGGGAATATTTGTAACCACTGAACTGATTACCATTGGTTTGTGGTTTGCAAATAACATAGTAATAATGTGTTGGAAATCCTGGTCTCACTAATTAAAGATTTCTTTGAAAAAGGTATATTTCCAGAGTGCCTAAAGACAGCCATTATTGTTTCTCTTCATAAGGGTGGAAATCTAACGTCTGCAACTATAGCCTTTTGCCTTACTATCTGTCCTATCCAAAATTATTGTGAGATTTATAAAAGCCCAACTTATGTCCTTTCTCGTTAAAAACAACATTTTATCACAAAGTCAGTTCGGCTTTATATCTAATAAATGTACCAGCGATGCTATGTTTTCTGTACTACATGAGGTCTATCAAGCACTAAGCGATAATCTTTATACTGCCACTGTTTTTTGTGACTATGCCAAAGCTTTTTATTGTGTAAATCATGACATTTTGAAAAAAAAATTAAATTTCTACGGAATTCGAGATATTTCTTTGAATTGGTTCCAATCTTACTTGAGGAATAGGAAACAACTAGTTCGAGCAAATGATACTGACTCTAGTCACAAAAGTATTGTATGTAAAGTACCACAAGTTTCAGTACTGGGTCCTCTACTTTTCCTTATCTTTATCCGAGGTTAAAGAATTTTCTGTAGAAAGGTCGATACTTGTACTGAACCACTTTCGTCCATATTAGCTTTGACATCAGATACATCTGAACTTAATAAATACTCATCACTACTCATTTTTCAGTCGATAAAAGAATTAAAAAACTATAAAAATAACTAACTCACTGCAAGAGTCGAATAAATATGTCACTTATATCTGCCTCTTATATCTTCAGAGCTTTGGGTAATAAATAAAAAAGACGCATCCAAAATAAAAGCAATGGAAATGAATTCTTGGAGAAGATGTTGCCAACTCACTAGAAGAGATAGAGTAAGGAATACTGAAATCAGAGAGCGTATGGGCATAGACATTGACGTCCTGGAAACTATATAATGCAAAAGACTGAAATGGTATGGCCATGTAGAAAGGATGAATGATCAACGATGGCCAAAGAGAATGTTACAGTGGATCCCCACCAACCGCAGGAAAAAGGGAAGACCACGAAGATCGTGAGATCGTGAAGACAAGAAGTAAAAGGTGCAATGGAAGATAGGGGTCTACAAGTAGATGACTGAAACGATCGCAAGCGTTGGAAGCTAGGTTGCGAGGCAGCTGTAATAAACTTGTTATATATATATATATATATATATATATATATATATATATATATATATATATATATATATATATATATATATATATATATATATATATATATATATATATATATATATATATATATATATATATATATATATATATCATATTAACTAAACATTCAAGCCGGCGGTCGATCGTAGGACGTTTAAAATTAGAAACGAGAAAATAAGTGGGGGGGTCTGTTATTTAGCCCTATCAGAGTTAAAACGCCTAGGCGCATTATATCTCGTACAAATTAATCAGTTAATTCTGAAACAGTTCAAAAACCTCGGAACTTAAAAATTTTACACTTACTTATCTTGTGTATTTTTTCAAACAAAACAAACTTAAGCAGTTGAAGATACTTACAGAGTGATCCACATCGAATCCATAGATATTGGCTATTGTTATGGGCCTAGTTTTATCGAATGATTTGATGTGTGCAGAAACATGACTGAAAATAAAATGTCGGATTAAAAAAAGTTTTTTTTTCAGTTCCTTTTTTCTTATTACTAGAATATTTCTCGATTACGCTATATTTATCTTTACTTTAAAAACCTTTACCCTAAATATACAACCTTTGATGATGATTTTCCTGGAGATTTATTTAACACAGTGATTTACTATTGCCTTCTGTATTCCTATACCTTTAGCCATTTATTTGGTTCATGCGCCTTTGAGGCCTACATCCGACAAGTTCATCCGACGTAAGATGCTTTATTATGAGACAAGTACAAGACAAATCATTAGTATACAAAAAAACCGGCACATTTATGTTTCGTGGACCTCAGTTTTTCTTGTTTGAGCGATATTTATTTTAAGTAAACTAATAGAAATTTAAAACATATTATAAAAAAGAGTAAGTAACAAGCACAGAATAATCCTATAATCGTATAAATATAAACGAACAAAAATCCAAAATATTAAAATACTTCTTTGTAATAATACTAGTATAAACGTACTTGTAATAATCTTGGGATTCTGGTAGTTGTGTTCTTGGCTCATTCGCAATGGACCACATTACCACACTAGGTCGATTCTTGTCGCGGAGGAAAAGCTCCGTTAAAGACCTTTTATGATTCTCCAACAAGTCGTTACTAAAGTTTCTGCAAATAAAAAATATCAAAATATTAAAATTTATCAAATGAGAATAAAAATTGTATTACAGATATCAATTTAAATAAAAGTTGTTGCAGTAGCAAGCACTATTCCTGTTACATATAACTTAGCTTGGAAGTCACGAAGGTGGTGGCTGAAGTTATTTTATTACTTTCTCCATGCTAGTATTGTAAATAGTTATATTTTTTAAAAAACAACAGTTTTCCTTCATAACTGTAGTCAACCTAAAAGTCGTCTAGTTTTCAGAAGTATCATCGCTACTAACTTAGTCGGCAATTATCGTGGAGGAAAGTCTAAAGGAAGTGGATTAATCATAGGAAGAAAAAAAATGAAAAAGATTGAAGGTAGATTAACAACAGTTAAGAATTTCACTAGACTGTATATCGTAGGCGATCACTACTCAGATAGTACTAAGAAAAAATCAAAACAGTCTAATATTCAATACATAAAATGAATTCAGTGAAGTTGCACTGTGCATTTCTTGTTATGCGCCATTCCACAACAAATACATTGCAATTTTTATTTTGCTTAACCTAATAATTCTCAATGTTTTTCGATATTTTTAAAATATTCATTTTATGTAGTTATCAAATCGAGTTTTTAGTTAAATGTTAAGCAACTTCAATAAAAAGTTTTTTAAATAAGCTTTTTTAGCTCTTATAAGTTTCAGAAGTGGTTGACAATTTAACCAGAGACCATAACCTCTTTACTGTAAGAGACTGTAAATGAACACTGGTTGAAAAATCGACCACCATTTAAAAAAATATTGAACTAGTGTTAAAAAATATGGTTATGTCACTCGTAATACATTGAATAACAATAAACATATTAGCATTATGTTAAAGATAATTTTGAAAAAAAAAATCAATTTACCCCATAAAAGATTAAATTCCCATTCCCTGATCTATAACGTTAATTGCAAGGCTGTGGACAATTATCGTTGGTGGGAACATATTATATTTGTTCTCCTTTCTTTTAAATTCGATAATATTTTAGTAGTTAATACTATCACTTGATCATTTATTCTAAATAAAATAATATTTAAAATTTAAATGTTTATTTGAATAAATCTTTCTTATTTGTTAATATGCTAAATGCTTAATGCTAAATAATATAAAACTTACAATTATGGCAAACCTGATGCATTGCATCAAAACAAAAAAAAAACTACAAGATATTCGAAATTTGCATAAGTGGTATACAAAAATAAGAAAAAATATTATTTTAATCTTCTAAACATTTTATTGAAACTCATATTTTCAGAACGACGATATATTTTTGGAACACACTTTTACTCCACCTTGTATATAGGTACCTATAAAAATCCAATAGCAAAAAACTATCAAAAAACTATTGAATTGCTACTAGTATAGTTTAAATAGGATCCTATTGTGCTATCCCGTGGGAACTTTGTTGCTAAAATGTAAAACCCATTTTTTTTTGTTTCTAATATTTTTGTAAGACAAAATCACTTGGTCGTCCAAAAATCGTAGTGGGAGGGGAGCGGTGGGGAGCCTTACAAAAATAAAATGCAATTTTTTTTTTCATCGTTTTTCGAATGTACAATATCCGAAAATTCATTCGTCAAATTTGCATACCCATCAGGACATTAGAAATATTTTTTTTTTATTTTTAAAAATACGTCATACCATTATTGTATACGGAGCGCCTTCATACAAAATCACTTGTCCTGAAAACCCATATTTTTAAAATCGTTTACCTCGCTCTACCTCGAAAAATATTGGGTTTAGCAAAAAATTGCTTTTTATAAACGTTATAGGCCAAAAATCAGAGAACATGCTGGTTTTTTTAGAATTTTGATTGGATAATTAGTTTAAGAAAAAATTAAATAAATCGAACGGCATGTCACGACGGACAGTGCTGAACGCAGAGATGCGAGGAAGGGCGAGATTCCTATGCCATAGTCAACCGCAAATCGACTCTACTGATGGCGATGTTGTTATGGTCGTTTTTTCATTGTGATGCTGATTTTAAGGAGGATGAATACTCTTCTAGCGTAAATAGTGACTTCTTTGGCTCGTTTTGTTGTCAGATTATTAACAGTTTTAAAATACTGTATTTGTTAAGTGATAGTAGTATTTATATTATCATAATAAGTATTGTTGTATATCTTTAAGGTTGTATACTTATTATTATTAAATTATTAATATTATCCAGATTTAGCCATACGGCTCGCACTCCCTCAAAGGGGAAAATTCACTCATCTCAGATACTTACGATATTAAAAGGATTGAGCTCTGGTGGGACTCTTTCCGTGTTATCGAGCCCTAGGTGACTTGGTATGTAGGAGTATCCCGTATCCCCAAAAATGTTCTTACAGATTATTGTTATTATTATAAAGCTTACTAAGGACGTAGTAAAGTGGTTAAATTTCAAAAGCTTGGGATATACATATCTAAAATGGCAAATTCTAATAGAATATCTACCATTTCCAAGTATGCATTCCAGTATTTGCCTGTGGCAGTTTGAGCTGCAATGATTTCTGGAAACTCTGTCAAAAGTTTACGAGTTAAAGTTGAGATTTTATCGGAGAGTTGCATAACGTCTTCTTTTCTCCTGAAAGTATCGATGATTTCCGATGTACAAAGATGAATTAAGTTAATATAATGTACAGAAGAAGTGCCACACTCTAAAAGCCACTTCTTATAAAGATTTATTAATAATCTTGACAGAGCTTCGTACGTCAACTTATGGGCTCGTATAGCTTTATTGTATTTTTTGCCAGATAAAATACCATCAATTGTGGACTGAGCATAGAGACCACTGTCCAACCATACATCAGCAAGTCCAGAATCTGTCATGAACTGACCAATTATTTTGAGGAAGTTCATAACCATGTGAAATCCACCTAGACGAATGACTACGTTTTTTGTGTCTTCTGACTGGGACCATTGGAGCTCTTTAGCTTTATAATAGATCGCTTGATCAAACGTCAGTACGGTGTATCTGTTATTTAGCTTCTTAGCAATTTCATTGCACTTTATGATAACAGTCCAAACGGTATCATATTCTGACGAGACATGGAGTAGCACAGGTAAGTAGCCATAGGTCGTTACATGTGATTTATCCTCTACAGTCCGTTTATGAAATCCTGACCACTGTGGATAACGGTTTCATCCCTAACAGAGTCCCTCATTTTGCAAATGCACCATGCCATGTTACGATATCTTATGTTATTATTAAGATTCTGACCCTTTTCTATGAAGCTCAGTTTATTTTCCTCAGATTGTACTTTTCTTTTTGATTTGTCAAAATAAATTTTGTGAAGGGAATGAAAATCATTCGGTATTACCAGCTTCTGATTATACGGCAAAAATTTAAATTGTCCATGTATATTTTCATTAAATGGTTCTCTCTGGAAGGCAGCAATTTGGGTTCCGTGAAAAGTAGGTGTTTTGTCCAAAGTCTCTTCCAAAATGTCAATGTTGTCAGCAGCAAATTGAACGAATCGATTGGGTACCAATTGTCTCGGTATGGTCACATGATTATTCTCCAAGTAAAGTTGAATTTCTTCTTGGACGATGCTGTTACGCACTCTAAGAGTACCGATGTATGAAATTGAATGACCGCAAGCGTGCATTGCTTCAATGAGTTTTTTCGACCTTGTTTCCTGGTGAACTAAAAGTCCTAGCCCAATATGCTTTGGAGTTTTTATTTTTCTTGGAAAATGCTTACAGTTTCAATTTTCTTTTTATTATCGCTTTCATTGCAGACAATAAGATTAACAAGAGAATACAAGCTTTCAGGAATAGACTTTTTGTAGTCTCTAACAATCATTCTTTTTTAAATCGGACTCAGTTGACATCTTGTTTATCTCGCTTCGGATAGTTTGGCACATTTTGACTAGAATGTGTTGCTCCGATGCCCCGAAACTAAAAGTGTCAGATTCGTCGTGGATATTTTTTCTTGCATATTATTAGTCATAACTTGGCATAGTTTTTGATTCGGTGAGTGCTTTTGACAAAAGATGCACTTTTGTAAATTAAAGGGTTGTTCAAGGGCCGTTTTTGAAAAATATCGTCTCTACGAAAATCAAATGGCAGTTTAGTATTTTTTGACTTGTACGAGGCAACGTTCTTTGAGCTCGTATAAGATTTATAACAGTTTTTGTGCAATTTTAAAAAATCTTGATTTTTTAGAGCATCAAACTTTGAGAATATATGCCGCATTTATTTTTTTTGGTTTTTTTTATCTTTCTTAAGAGTTAACCAGCCTTCCTCCTTCCAAACAAATAAGACACACATTTTGAATAAAAACGTCTTGTTCGGCATCAGATTTATGGAAAGAAACATGCCTTAATCTGATTTTTGACTCAAGTTCGCTGTCAGAGCTGCTGCTGTTCGTTAAATCTATTTCTAGATGGATACAAAAAAAATACTAACTGTAATAATAAGTAAGTACTAAATATTGTTAACTTACCAATAAGTTTAATTAATCACTGTTAATAATATAATTAACACATAAGAACTTTATTATGTCTCACTTATAATAATCTTAGTGGATTTCGCGCTAAAAACAAAGCTTATGAAAAAGAATGCACATGCAAAACAATACACTTTTTGCGCTAGAATATATACAACCATATAACACAACAGTGTCTCGAGGTAAAAACGACCGTAACAACATCACCATCAGTAGAGTCGATTTGCGGTTGAATATGGCATAGGAATCTCGCCCTCCCTCGCATCTCTGCGTTCGCCACTGTCCGTCGTGACATGACATTCGATTTATTTAATTTTTTTTTAAACTAATTATCCAATCAACATTTTAAAAAAACCCACATGTTCTCTGATGTTTGGTCTATAACGTTTATAGGAAGCCATTTTTTGCTAAACCCAATATTTTTCGAGGTAGAGCGAGGTAAACGATTTTAAAAATATGGGTTTTCAGGGCAAGTGATTTTGTATGAAGGCGCTCCGTATACAACAATGGTTTAACGTATTTTTATAAATAAAAAAACAATATTTCTAATGTCCCGATAGGTATGCAAATTTGAGGAATGAATTTTCGGATATTGTTCATCCGAAAAATGATGAAAAAAAAAATTGCATTTTTTTTTTGTAAGGCTCCCCACCACTCCCCTCCCACTACGATTTTTGGACGACCAAGTGATTTTGCATTACAAAAATATTAGAAACCAAAAAAAATGGGTTTTACATTTTAGCAACAAAGTGCCCACGAAAATCTATTCTAGAAGCCTTTTGCCAGTCTATTTACTCTACTATACATAAATTCCCCGAACAAATCGTACATAAAAAACTAGACTTACATCTACTAAACGCAGTTGACTAAACTAGTCAGGTATACCACTAAAGCCAGTTTTAAAATTCTGTTTTCTTTTTCGAAATCTTTTTTTGATGGAAAATTATGTACTAATTAAATTAAGTCAATTTTTATTATTGATTTACATAACTGTTTGTAATATTTTGTCAAGTATTTAGCTACCTAAAAATTTGCTTAAAACTTAAAATTTGCTAGCGCTGCAACGATATGTCATTTCTGTTTTACGAACTTCAATTTGCAATAGTATTACGGCGTGTAAATCTAGGTATCAAGCATCTTTAAAAATTTCAACGTAAAGTCACATAATTGGGTAATACATTTTTAAAATGAAATTATAATAAAAAGTTTGTTTTCCCAGTGCAGTTATAACAAAAAAAATCGGTGTGGAGAGAGTAAAAACACACAAATAATGATCACTTGGTCGACTGTGTTCAGATACTTTATATAATAAGCCATTATTGCACGGTAGTTTTGCATTTTAATTATTATCTGTTGCCGAATATTATCTTTAATAATGTAATAGTGGACAATGTTTCAGTTAAAATTAACTTTAAAAATATAATTATTGTGTAAGGTGTTTTGATAAATGAGAAGCTGAGTATGAGGTAAGCACAAATATTATAGTTTTTTAGTTACTTAGTAGAGATAAAAAATATTGTTTATAATATCGACTGGTCATACGAAGACCGTAGTAACTCATTTTTTTATTTAATTGAGATAATTATAAAAATATACCTACATATTTACCAAAATTCATTAATTAATAAAATGGATGTTTTTATAGTATTAGGTGATATTAAGTGATACTTTTAATATTAATCTTGCAAGAGTAAAACAGATTTAAGACAGAAATGGTCAGAAGTGACTTTTAAATGAGCTGCTGAGAATTTGAAAAAAGTTACTGATCTAATTTGCAGTTTTGAATTTTAATTCAATTTTCCTCCTCTGACTCTTCTTCGCTCTCAACTGAATCAACTTCGAGCTCGAATTTAGGAGGTATATAACTCTTTATATTAAGATTTCTATAAAATACTTGGTACATTGTGGTTATTTTGCTTATTAAATAGCCACAGCAATCATTGTAGCTTTTTTTCTTCAATTGGTAATGGTGCATTATACAGTTTCGGTTGAAATTTGATGATAGAGGAAGGCCGACCTCTGCATTTTTGATTTAATTTTATTTCACAACTTTTAAAACCATCATCGAATTCATATTTAAACGTTGTAGAATTTTGGTGTTTATGCGAAAATTTTATTTTACTTGTTTTGCTAACTTTTGTTGATTTTTTTCGTTGTCAACTCTTTAATTCTCGGTATCAGTCAGTTGTTTAAAGTTAAAAAAATTATCTTGGGACCTTTCCGTAACATCATAAACACTTCCCGGAATTTTTGGGCATTCAGATTAATGTGACTCGCTATTCTCGACATATACAACCGATTGCCTTTTCTTTGCATTTTCGATAACAGCGTGCATACTGTCACCCTCGTTCTGAGTATGGCATTTTTTCAGAAATCTGTGAACAATATCAATGTGAAAATGTGCAGAAGCAAAAGCAAACATCAAAAAGACAAAACGATTTCTATTTTGTCCCCCAGAGTTGTCTGAGTAGAATATCATCGTTTAACACTATGTTTTACATTGAGATCCAAAAATTTCCAGAGGCAGCTGGCAATTTCATTTGGACCTCTTTTAGCCACCTGCTCATGCCAGACACAGCAGTAACTCTGATTATTTTCTACATCAGAAACTGTAAAGTTATATGTAGGGTATTTGCTTTTGTAGTAAAAATCACTTACGTTAGACAAAGGGGTAGCTAAAAACTTTTGAAGGCCAAAGCAAACCACACACAAGCTCTTATCATTTAGTGCAAGCTGTTTGTCTATGTCTTTTAAGTTCCAGATAACTTGTTTTTCATATGGAACTCATATTTTTCGAGAAAATTTGATTTATCAGCATCGCCAGCCATATTAAAAACAGAACAAACGGTACACTGGTCCTTTTTTGGTTTAAAGAACCTAATATTAAACTGTTCATTGAAAATATCACTCCGAAATATCATTATTTTCTCTATTATATCTCCTATCATACTTATGGTGTCAACTGTTTATCTTTTAGCTAATAATGAAGTTTGTTTGTCCTCTTTTGGCTTCTTCTCTTTTCTTTTGTATTTCAATCAGTAAGTTGTCTTCCCATTCTCCCGGCATTTCATTTGTTCTCGATGCTTCTCTCAGTATTTCTCTTCTTCTTTCCCTATCTATTTTATTGTTTTTGTATTAACTTTATCTGCTTTACTCGCTTTTCCTACTTTTCTTTTACTTATTACTCCTTTTAATTCTTAAATTCCTATTTCATCTTTTTGGTTTTCGTTTTCTTCTATCTGTTTTATGGTACCCTCCGTGTTTCTTTCTTTTTCTCAAGTTTTCTCCTCGCCATATATTTCTTTTCATAATCTCTCAATATCCCTAGTATTTTTGTTAACTCCTTGTTTTAATTGTTTATTTTTACCTGTTGTTTCTAAGTTCTTCTCTTTCCTATTTGACTTCTTTAACGAACATCTTCCAATTCTCTTTTTTTTTTCTCTTCGTGTTTTCTGTCCTATCTTTATCTGTTTTTTTTTATTCTTTTTTGTCTTGTTCCTTGTTTCTCTCTTGTGCTATTGTATTTTGCATTATTATATTATTGTATTCGACATCCCCTTTGATGTCTTCTTCAGGGCTTCTGAGGTCTCAGTCTTTCGAACTCCCAGACACTACTACACTCATCACTAACCAATGCATTACTGGTAATATCATTATGATAATTTCATTTCGAAATTATTAACGTTACTTATAGTGTATTTGTATCTTTATTAATTTTATTATTATTTTGTGATTTTAATTGCTTTAAATAGAGTTTTATAATAGTCTTCTTGCTTATCATAATATACAGACTCAAGGCAAAAAGAAGAAACCAGCGAGTTCTATAATGAACGTGACATTTGAGACCCTTTTTGGTAGCCTCATATGTTATAATATAGAGGTCATCGTATGTACAGAAAACAACAGTGGGTTTATTCGGCTTATTTATATATGGATCTAAAATAAGAAACGTAAATATGATTGAAACGTAAATATGAATACCCAAACATGCTCGACTTGACCAGTAATATTTGAGTTTTGGCAGTTTATTGAAACACATTACCAGATAGATTAAAATTAGAATCATAATTTCTTGTCTGTTCCTTCCTGTTTGGACTAGTTTTGACGAATACTTTTGTGAATAGTGCAATCCCTTTGTGCAATATGTTACTGTCGCGGTATACTAGATATCTTCCACATAACTTTGTAATATTTCATTTACTATTATGTAGCGTATTAATAAGAAACAAAGAATTAATAAAAACCAATATCTTACTCGGTATTTACAGCAGGAACCTCATCTATAATCATTATTCCCAATCTATCAGCCATATCCATAATTTCTTCCGCATACGGATAATGAGACGTTCTGTAAGCATTGGCTCCGATCCATCGCATCAAGTTGTGATCGCGTATAATTAGTGGCAGATCTAGTCCTTTTCCACGTATGTCAGAGTCTTCGTGTCTTCCAAATCCTCGCAGATAAACAGGCTTTCCGTTGATGGTAAAGGTCGTACTGTTCCAAGCTAATTCTCTTATACCAAATGGTTGGGAATACGAGTCTAGGAGCACGTTGTTAGAGTCATAAAGTTGAACCTAAAAAGTTGCAAATTTTTAAATAAAACTGCTAATTTATTATTGCTTATAAGGTATGATTTGATGGTTTAAATAAATAACGTAGATTTGAACAGAGTGTTAAAATTGACAAAACTATTATTACTCCAGTCACTGTGGACGAAAAGAGGTCAATGCCTCTAAATTTTTTATAACTAAATTTATTTTGCTAAAAATTTGGAATTAGGCTTATCTTACCTCCCTCTTCAAAAGTTATATATGCGCTAGGTGAGCTTTTTATTTTTAAGGGGTGAAATCACCTCTTATTGAAAATAATGAAAAAAATTTATATTAAAGCATTTTATGGATTTAAATCTTGTTAAATTAGGTAATTGAAATATTGTCAATTATAATAATGGATATTGTGTACATTCTCAACCCTTAAATAATCTTAAAAACCACCCCTTTTGATAAAAATAATTGTTAAAAATCGTTTAACAGGTTTAAACGCTTTTGTAGTGCATTTATATCATCTACAATGTAATTCTCTGTTTATATAAAATAATTTTGGTTGATTGCAACACTTCAACCCTTAAAAACTACCCTCTATGCCAAAATATATAAAAAAATCTTTTTAAACAACTTCAAAAGTTTTTAATGTACATTTATATTCAAAAATTCCTTTCTTATCAATAAAATATTTTTTGATTGGTTGCTTATTTTCAACCCTTAAAAACCATCTCTATGCTCACCAAACAAATTCCCCTTTGGTAAATGTCTAAATAAAAAAATTAAGTATACTCATGATGTTTTTATTATAAACATATATCTGTATATGTATGTATGTATGTATTATATACATAACATATATATATATATATATATATATATATATATATATATATATATATATATATATATATATATTATATGTATGTATTATATACATATTTGTGTGAGTGTTAGTGGGTCTGTTACCAGTTTTTTGAATATACTTGAATAAAGCATTTATATATACAGAAAATAAGTTGATGCTCCAAAATATAAATAACATGCTCCAAAATTTTTTTAGAATAACTCCGTTAATTTTTAAGCTACAGTGTCTATTAAAAAAATATTTTAAAGGTAATTTCAAAAGCTACAAGACTAAGTGGATTAAAATATGTTAAAATTCTTTCTTTTTAAATAGTAAAGGGCCAAAGTGCTAATTACAGGTGTGTCAGCCGCTGTATCTCAAACTTCAATTGGCTATATCTCTATTACTTTTTGAGCTACAACAAAAATAAAAAAATCTTAATTTGTGTTAAGAAAAAAACTACATTTTGCTATGGAACCATTGTTCACGTATCTTTTATAGTTTTAGATTTATTTTGAAAAAATGTAAATTTTTAGAAAATAAAAAAAAAGATTTTTTAATTTAAACATGAATTTCTCAAAAAATACGCATTTTACACAGGCTAAACTTTTAAAACTTATAAATAACACTAAAAATAAATGAATTTTAGAAGACATACGTTTAATTTCAATTCTGATCGAAATAGTGTTACTTATACTGCTCGTTTTTTTTTAAACTCTAGAGTACTTCAAATTCTTTCTTTCGTATTTCGCATTGTTTTAATCGAAAGGGCTTTTAATACAGCTCATTTTAAATGTTTTTTCTAGCTCTTTAAAAAGTTTTGTATTAGTTTTTATAAAAAAAGATGTCCATTTTCCGATATTTGATGTTAAATGCATCGAGTATAGTATCCCAAAAATAAAAAGTCATCTTCAAACAATTATAAATCGCTTAGTATTGTACTTATAAAACTTAATAAAAAAACAATCTCTTGGTTTTTTTATAAGCTTTATTTTTGTTCATTATAGATTTTTCAATTAAACGCTTTGTTTTTGAGTTATTCGTACAAAATCATTGGAAAACATGTTTTTTTTTGCGAAAAGTTTACTTTTTCAAGTGAGTATAACTCAAAAAGTATTGATTTAGTGAAAAAGATTTATATGACATTTTTTATTTAAAATTTGATTTTCTATCAATTTATGGAGTTATTTTGAGTGTTAAAAGTTCAACCCCTTAGATGGAGTGCCAACCACCCCAGGGGTAGAAGCACACATCGGCACCATATAACTTATGTTTTTTGGGTAATTTACTATCCACTGTAAAAATTTCAGATAAATCGGTGCAGTTATAAAAAATTTAAAGGGAAAATGCCACAGTAACTGGACTATATGCAGTTATGCATACTGTTACTAAAACTCATTATTCTTGCATTTTAAATGTTCATTTTAAATCTCTAAATATAAAAGTTCAAAAGTTTAAAGCTGACAATAAAGACAGGCATAAGAAATACTTTGCGGCTTATATTACTGTTTTGGGGTCTATACAATATTTAAACCTTAAATTTAAACTGAGAACATAATCAGTGCAGTAAAAACAATTAAAACGCACATCATAAAACGGTCCGAAGTTATCTTTAGGAAAGAGAAGAGTAAATCTAGTCTGCATCTATAAATCTATTTATTATTTGACACATTTTATCTATTTTTGGGCCTTTCACTGATCTTACGTTGTTGTGATTTATGTCGTGTATTTATTTGGCTGCAGCATTTTGTAGGACTGTCACTTTCTTCTTCTTCTTCATTCTTGTATGTAGGCCTTAAAGCCTGTTTCTTCTTCAATATTAGCCTCCTAAATTATTTAAATTATCGCACCATCTTTTTCTTGGTCTGCCAATATTTCTTCGTCCATTTGGTGACTTATCTCGTGTTATTCGTACTATCCTATCCTCTGCCATTCTACTAATTCGTTCCACTCCTGTTTCCGTTTTGTCACCCATCCATTTTGTCTTATAGTTTATTCGTCTTCCGGGTTTGGACCGTGTCATTTGTGAGTGACCCAAAAGTGGGTTCATCTCGACGTTTCGCTACAATTGTATGTAGCTTCTTCAGGAGAACAAAAAAGAAAACAAAAGACAGGAAGATGGGTAGTTAGCAACGGTTACTCAGTTACTCAACGCAACCAGAGGCGAATACTAACTACCAAGATGGCCATTTGGTCACAGTAACTCAACTACTTAACGCAGCCAGAGGTGAAAACCAAATGCCAGGACAGTGATTCACGTCCAACAGCTCAGAACACTAACGCGTCGAGAGGCGGGGAGTAAATCCGACGATTACTCCGCTACCGCTATATTTATAGACGCGGTGACCTGTCGTGTCGGGACGTACGTTACCTTCTTTGCGAAGAATTTTGCCAATCCTATCAGTGACACTTCGAATATACGGAAGAAAAGCCACAGGAGTATTACCCGAAGATTCTGAATTTGTCGTCCTAGGGTGTAAAGGGGGATGTAGATGTCGGTGTGTAATATTTTGAATTGTGGACTTGGAGTAACCGTTGGCGACAAGGGTTTTTTGCAGATGGCCAAGTTCTTCTCTAAGGTTGTCAGGTTCAGAAATCGAAATGGCCCGGTGGATGAGAGAGTTGATCACAGAATTCTTTTGGGCAGGATGATGGTGTGATGAAGCATGTAGGTAACGATTCGTGTGAGTCTTTTTTCTATAAACAGAGTGACCCAATCGGCCATTGGGCTTGGAGGTGACTAACACATCGAGAAAGGGAAGGAACCGATTATTTTCTACTTCCATTGTGAATTTTATACTCGGATGTTGAGAGTTAAGATGATCTAGGAAGGGAGAAAGGGTATGTTGACCATGGGGCCAGATGATAAATGTATCATCAACGTAGCGGAACCAGACTTTTGGTTTTAAGGGGTAAGATTCTAGGGCTAAAGACTCAAAGGCTTCCATGAAAATGTCAGCAATGACAGGGGAAAGGGAAGAACCCATTGGTGTTCCAGATATTTGTTTGTAGAAATTGCCTCTAAAAGAAAAATATGTTGAAAGGAGGCATTTTTCCGCAAGATCTGCCAAAACCAAAGACTTGTTATCATTGGTCAAGTGATCTCGCAGAACAACTAGAGAGTCATGTATGGGGATATTGGTAAATAGGGATGATACATCGAAACTGACGAGAATGTCTTGGGGATCGACCGTGAGGGAGGAGATTAAGGTAATGAAATGTGTAGAATTTCGGACACAAGAAGAGGTACGACCAGTATAGGTCTTAAACTGATTCGACAAGTACTTTGCGAGTTTGTAGGTAGGAGAGTTAATCGTAGTCACAATGGGACGAAGAGGTACGTTGTCTTTATGGATTTTGGGAAGACCGTAAATTCTGGGGCAGATGGAGTTTTTCGGAACTATGGACTTCTTAACATCATCGGAAAGATCGGATTGTTTGATGGCATGGGAAATTTCGCGTTCGACTCTAGAAGTGGGGTCTCGAGAAATTGTATTATAACAGGATGTATCCCTAAGTAAGTCGTTTACTTCTCTCCCTATCCAACAGACTTTTCCCTGATATTCGTCGGAGTATTTTCATCTCTGTTGTTTCCAGTAGTCGTCTCGGTTTAGATGTGTCAGGTCTTGTCTCCGCCGTGTATGTAGGTCTAATTGCTGCTTTATAGATTATTGTTTTTGTGTCTTGTCTTAGGTAATTACTATTTAAATGGGAATAAGCCACAATTAAAGGTTAAAGTACGCTTATTGACGTTTCAATTTCCACTTCTGAAATCGTTCTCAAAATACAAACATTAGTAAATTAAACAAATTTTGTTTATTTGTTTATACTTAGTGAAAAATTCTTGTCTTAGGTGTTTGTTTTTCCAGATTGTTTCATTAAGAGATCCCGCCGCTTTACTGGCTTTTAAGCTTTGTTGTCGTACTACTTCTTCAACATCTCCGTAGCTAGTTATATCTATTCCCAGATATCTAAACCTTGCTCCCGGCTTTATTATTTTCCCATCAATTGCGATTTTACATCATAGTGGGTATTTAGATGTTGTATTTCTTGGCTGTTGTATTAAAAATGTGTGGTAATCTTTGGAAATCGTCTTCTGTCTCGGCGATTAATGCGGCGTCGTCTGCATAACATAATATTTGGATTTCTTTATTTCTCATTCTGTAGCCATGTCCTATACGTACTGCTTGTATTATTTCGTCTAATATTATATTAGATTGGATTATGTGGTTGCCCTCACACACAGGACGCATTTCTCGTTGTTTGTTCTTTCCATCCTAGGGCACTGTTTAGTTCTATGGTCACCAATACATTTGACACATCGTGTTTTTAGATGGCAATGGTTCTTGTTGTGTCCATATCTTTGACAACTTGTATCGTATGTTTTTGTTATTGTCGTTTGACTTTAAATCAATGGAAAACATGGGCAGTGGGGTTCTATTTTTATAATGATTAACGTTTCATACATTTTCCACGTCATATCCTAGTTTTTTTAATTTTGTTTTTATGTCGTTGACTTGACTGAATAGTACTTTTTGTATGACAGCACTGAAGTCCCATTCTTCTTTTAGTTTCAATGTATAAAATTCTGTATTATTTTCTATTAATGCCTTTGTAATCACCGTGTAACTTCCTGAGTTATTTGGTTAAACTCTGACCTAATCTAAATTTCATACTTTCATTTCATTATTAATCTAAGTTTTGACACCTTTAATGAATATTGGTGGTGGTTTGGCTAGGTTACTTCCTTCTGCTTTCTGATCTATGGATGTATGACTGCTTTCTTTACCATTAATCTCCAACTCTTCGTTATTGCAGACGCAGATAACACGCTCCTTTATCCAAAATCATAATGACATTAATGACGAGAACAAAATCCTACTCAATATCGCACTAGATATATGAAAACTATGGAAGGAATACTGCGAGAATTACCTAATTTTGAGAAAAAACCTGACATAGTTAGAAGTGAAATTGAAATGGCATTAAAAAACATCAAGCTGCTAGTATAGATAATATAACTATCGAAATAATATAGTCTCTAGATGACATTGAAGTGTGTATATAATGCACCAAATTTGTCAAAAACTATGGAAAACTTAAGAAGAGTCGCTCAATTTATTTATCAATCTTGTGTGTTTGTAGCCATCTACAAATACAGCTACAGCATGTTTATACCGTATTTTATAAAATACAGTCGTGGTAAGACCAACGCTACGATATGGTTGCGAAACACGATCATGAACTTAACACATTGCAACAAAATAGGGATATGAGAAACTAAGATATCCCGATGAATTTATGGTGAAACAAAAACAGATTGGAGGATACAGACGCGAGAGAGACGCAAACTAATCAGTTTAAAATCTATACAAAGAACAAAGCAGAGAAATTAAAGAAAGTTTGATGGGATAGGCACAAACTTAACAGTTTAAAATGTTTACAAAGAAAGTTATTAGCAGAAAAAGTAACGGAAGTAGACCAACAAGAAAGTATTGGAAAGCCGCCAAGCAAGATATTAGGGACAGAAAATAAAAAAAAACCTTTGGTTTTTTGCATTACATTTGTTGTTATAACTACTGTTATGACTACTGTCATACTGCTCTAGGTCTATACGATAAATTGAATAAATTTATATACCTTTATTGATAAATAATAATAATGAAAATATTTTCTTTTTTGTTACAGTTTAGTACAGTACAATCGCATCATTCTATCGTATCGTTCAACCGCGTCATACAAAGTAACGTGTTAAGGTAGGAGTATATTTGTGGTGGAGCTGCAATATAGATTTTTTGTCCGATCAATTTATTGTTGCTTTCTTCTAGATTTTAAATAATAATTTTTAAATAATAATTTTTTTAAAATAAGCTCAATTCAACAAAACATATAGGAAATAAAAATATCTGCTTATATTATTAAGTTAGGAACTCCACATTTGAAAGTATCTGATTGTGATGCTACTATGCGATTGTTAAAATGAGATCACATACAGTTTTTGGGTCAATACGTTGACCAAATCTTGAAATTTTCGGATATCAAGATTTAGTTGTGCAAGGCTGATCCGAGTGCTTCCCAATAGCTGTCTTTACTAAGAATTTTAACATGAAGAAAGAAAAAAGGGAAGACGAAGAAGAGGAAGAGGAAACAAACAATGCAATACGAAAGAAGTCGACCAGTGAAATCAAAGCGAATTATACGAGGACTACCGAAATATAAATGTTACATTACAATATCCTATACATAGTTTCACGTTTTACCAAGTTGTTGGTTTTCGCCACCAGGTACTTTCAGTACTTAAGTTAGTACTAATAGTCCATCTTTCTATTTTCAAAATTCTAGTTTTTGACAGTTAAAGGGTTGACTTATAAGAACTGTTTTGTGATTGTGTGGATACATGTCAGAATGAGTTGGTCGCCGTCTAAAATGGACTTTCGGCGTGGTATCATAACGCGACGTGTATCGTGGATCGTGAATGGAGCTGTATATGGGAGCACAATTTACAAACAGCAGCAGAACAAAAAGTCAGGTAAGTTATTTATTACTGCATAGAATATTTATTAGTATGTATATTGCGGCATACAATCTGACGGTGGGACCCGAACCTCTAATTGAAGTACTCTTCAGTATTGAATAGTCTCGAAGAGCTTCTTCTGCGGAGGTTCCAGGACTACTGAGCTAGTTTGGAGGTATGAGACAGGCTAGGCTCCACATAGAGGGGCTATCCAAAAGTCTTACTGTCCAACTTCTCCTTGTAGACCGTAGAAGATGCTCTCTGGTGGTCAGTATGCTTACCTGCTACTGTAGACTTAGGCGGCATCTTTATTTGATTGGATTGGCGGATGACCCACGGTGCCGTCTTTATAATTAGGAGGAGGAAACCTTCTCACTTGCCGTTTGGAAGTGTCCGGCACTGGCCTATCAGAGGTAGCAGATCCTGGGTTTGGTATTATTGCAACCGAACTAAATGAGAAAGTTACCCTTAAAGAGACTTGTATCTTTCTGTGAGGCCACAAGGCTACTAAAAGAAACGTTAGGAACGGCCGGAATTGCTCAGATTTGGTGCTTCTGCTGATTATATCAGATATGGAAGTCCGAAGCAGCCTGAGCCCCAGAAACGCCGAAGACTAGGTCCTTATATGCCCAGTCCGTATGATAGAGGTTATACAATGGACCCGTCTTGGGAGGTCTAAATATCTGAAAGTCTCATAAATGGGTCCTGCCCCGATCTACCATAACCATAACCATAAACATGTATATTACATTATATATCACAAATATTTCTTTCTTCTTCTCTTCGTATCATGTACATTACTAAACGTTGACATACGTATATACGTCCATAAACGTATGGTAGTCATATTGGCTACCATAATTTTATCCATGCAGCTCTGAATAGTGACGACGAAGATTGATTTAATTACTCACGTATGTTAATAAGCCATGATGTTCTTCCTCGACCGGGACCCTCCTTTGGACATATTTTGCTCCGAATAATAGAATGGGTGGACTGGAAGAGAGAGAGGTTTTGATTAATTACAGTATTTCCATCTTCCTTCATCCAGCGTTAATGTTTTTGCTTTATATCTTCCCCCTTGTATTATTAATTAAAGTAGCTCATATTCCTCATGCCTCATTAGATGTCTGAAATATGGCGCTTTTTTAGTTGTATTATGTTTTCCAACTTATGTCAGGTGGTTATCATTCTTAGGATTACTGCATTCGTTAGTGTATTTCATTTTTTGATGTTATTTATATTGATTTCATTGTCATAATCTTGTCCTGCTTCTTGAATTATTTTTCTTATCTAGAGTCTTATAAGCTTCTTTTTCAGAAGCTTATGAGCTTTCAGCTTTTTTTCTTGTCTCAATAAAATTAAATTCCTTGTGTGCTTCTCATGAAAGTACTATGCAAAACATAACTGGGCAACACGATTTCATATAAGGATAAAATTAACCCTTAACTAGTCGATACGCGGTCAAAAGTGTCGCACGTATTACAAATTACTATAATTTCGACAAAAATTTACATTTGGCAAACACGGCCTTCACTAGCTTACTTATTCGATACGTTGGGTCACTTTTCACTCCTCAGTACTAAATCAGAGAAGCAGGGCGTGTGTTGATTTGGAGTTACAGCGTAAAGGTCATAAATTCTGCATGCATCTGGTCAGCTAAAAAGTTTTTATAGTTTTTATAAATCGTGTTATTGTGTTTTTTGTCACCTTAAGGTATGTATAAAAGCTAGTTTTTAAATATACTATTATACTTTTGTTCTATTCTTTAGTAACCTTTTGAGTATCCCTCTTTTTCTTTTACTGCGATCAGAAATTCCGGATCTGATTAGTTATCAAATTTTAAATTTATTTGCTTACTTTGCAGCAAATTACTATTACAATATTTTATGATTCTCTTTTTACTTTTATTGGACATCAAAGATTTATTTTTCAAAATTTTAAGCTACAGCAAACTTTTACATTTAATTTGTTGCACTTTATTTCTAGAATGGCTTCTATGAGAAGGAAAAAAGGAGACTTGAAGCCCTAATGGAAGAAGAAACGCTTGATATAGAATAAAATTTTAAAGGGACATACAAAGTCCTTCTTCTTCTTAACATGCCATACACCAAAGTGCGTAGGCGACTATCTCATTACTAGAATTTTGTTCTTAGCGGCGTGACACAGCTCGCCTGTATTGTGTATTCCTGTCCATTCTTTAATATTCCTTAACCAGGATAATTGTTTGCGGCCGGCTCCTCTCCTACCTTCGATCTTCCCTTGTAGGATTAACTGTGGTATTTCATATTTTGCTCCTCTCAATATGTGCCCAAGGTAACCAATCTTGCGTTTTTTAATTAATTTAAAGAGTTCTCTTTCCACGCCGGCTCTCTTAAGGACGTCATCGTTTCGAACTCTATCCACCCAAGGTATGCGCATCATTCTTCTTAATGACCACATTTCAAATGCTTCAAGTTTGTTGATAGATGTTTTTTTCAAAGTCCACGTTTCCATGCCATAAAGAAGTCCATCATATAAAGTCCATCATCTGAATAAAGAAGATATATGGCAAACTAATGGCGAAGGTATCGAAATATTTAAACTAGGTATTTTTTCTTGTCAGTTTCTTCTAACCTTATCATCAAATCTAATTCATCTAAGATGAATTAGATTTGATGATAAGGTCGATCATAAAGAACGTAGGAGACTGGATAATATGGTCGCCATCTGTATATTTTTTATAAATTCGTAGGAAAGTGTAAATCGGGATATAACCTTTCGAAATTTGTAACATGCGATGAAATGCTTCCTAGTTTTTTAGGAAATTGCCCCTTAGATACAATGTGTAAACCAAAGTAAACCCTCGATGCATGAGCACAAAATTTTTAGTTTTTGTGATGCCAAAATATCATGTGGGTCGTCCATAGGATGGCCCATTTACTGTAGACAATTCCCCAAACGAAGTTATCAAAAGAATATATATAGTATAAAGTAAAGCCAATAAAGTATTCTGGGCGCAACATAACTCTAGATAACTGGTTAGTTAGTATTCCTCTAGTTGATATTTAAAAAAAAACGGGTGTGGCAGTCCAGTGGGACTGCCACACCAGTGGTGGAAGTTACACTTCTATACACGCATTCGCCGTTACAAATTTATTTGGGAGTCAATCTGCACAATCATTTTATATGTAATTCTATAGGTAAGACATAGCAAAAAGAGAAACAGAATTAATAACAACTTACTAACAATGAAGGACTCAATCAATATTTTGAAAATGTATATTTTTATTTTCATATATGTATGAAAGGAGTTGAATGTAAAAATTTTTTTACACATACTCTGCAGTAAAATTCATTGTTTATTTTGTTATTAATATAATATATTAATATAATAATACAATACAAATTAAACTGCAATTTTCATAAGTATTTAAAAATGACAATAATATACATAAAAAAACACACTACAATACAGTGCAACATAATTCCATATAATAATACAATACAAATTAAAATTCAATATCCATAAGTATTTAAAAATGACAATATTGTAATAATATTAATAAAAAAGTCCTCCCCGACTGGGAATCGAACCCCGGTCTCCCGCGTGACAGGCGGGGATACTGACTACTATACTACCGAGGACATGACACAAAGATATTTCAAAATTGACAGTTCTGGATCATTCAGTGATTTATTGAGATTATTATTTTGAAATACAAAAGACTAATATAATTATGAACATTTAATAAATAATACCAAACATATCACATAAATAATAATATTAATAAATATTTTATTATATGTATAATATTATAGGTATATATATCTTTATATATATATATATATATATATATATATATATATATATATATATAATATTAAATTATATATACAAAAGGAACATTTTTATATTCGATAGAGGAAGAGAGAGAAAATATATCTTCTGTCTCTCTCTTACTCATTATCTTACATATGTAATGGTTTCACAGATTCACTCCCATACAAATTTCCAACGTGGAGCGCGCGTATAGAAGTATAACTTCAAAAAGAATTTGAATTGACTGCTGTGGGTCCATAAAAAAGAACAAAAGGGAACTGTCCCTGAATAACTTCAAAGATCTGGTCCTCTAAAATCAAGTATGTTCGCTTTTAGATTTAGTATCGTATATCCCCAAAAAGAAGAAAGTTGTATTGCTTGTTTGAAGTCTGGATGATGACGACGCTATAGATAAAGACACAGTTGAACATTATAAATCAAAAATTTTGACGTTTTATTACAACAAAAGGCGGGGTTGACGTCGTTGATGTTTCGCGGAAAACCAGACGTTGGCCAATAGTAATTTTTAACACGATACAAAATATCGCAGGCATTAATTCGCTAGTGATTCATATAATTAACAACCCCGCTGAAAACAAAATGCTTATAAGAAAATTTTCGAAACTTTTTGGATTTTCTCCTATGAATCAACATCTTCGAGTCCGAGCAACAGTAGAAAATGTAAACAGAGATCTGAAATTACGTATTAAGGCTATATGTTATATTTCTAACACAGACGAGAATCTAACGAATGGAAGAGTACATGGTAGATGCTACTTTCGTGACCTTAAAAAGAATCGGAAAACTACTCTTTCTTGCTGTAGATGTCAGAAGTTTTTGTGTAAGAGCGTACACGTTCAGTATGCGAAAAGTACCAAACTGAACTTATATCGGAGTAACTAAAAGTTTTCTTTTTTTTATCGGAGTAGACAATAGTTTTATTAGTGATCTGTCCAGTGTTCATAACATTAGTTTACTTTTTATATTATTTTGTAACATGTTACTATACTTATTAAATCTTAATAAAATAGTATTTTACTTAAACTGGTTCCAAATACTTTTAACGCAAGCTAAGAAGTAAACGACGAAGCGCTCGTTTTGGCCGCGCGCGACTACTAGTTTTCAAAAATTATTAGCGACCACTAAGGGGTGAAAGACAATGTTGATGTAAAAATTTTTAACACTTCATACTTACCTTAAAAGTATATAAATATCCGGGATCATCGTGCATTAAGTATGGCCACCAAAAGTGTGCATTTTCAATTTCAAGTACTCCATTATCCGTGTTACTTTCAGCAACTACTTCGTTATTCGCATCCAAGATACTTATCTTATAAGAGATGTCAGTTTCGTCTCCTTTAAGGGTAGTCTTATAGGAAACTAGCCCTAAAAACATAAATTGTATAGATCTATAATAAGTAATTAGATGGAAATACTCCACATATTTCATATTAGAATATTGTGAAAACTAATAAAATAATGTTATGAAAATTCAATAATTTTCTTCTTGAAATATTCTTTCTTGATGACTGACATCGATTTCGCAAGAAAATCAAGCTTTCTTAAGTCTTTAATTTATATTTCACTCGAATTATTTCTGTGGTAACGTTATCTTTGATGAAGTGGTCACAAATATCTATATATTTGCTTCATTTGTTATGTTCGAAACTTAGCATCAGACGACTAGCAGTTTTGTTGTCTATTAGAATGGTTGTTTGGCCCATTGGTACTTTTCCGATCGGTTCTATCACTTCCCCAATCTAATTAAATCTTGATAACCGTTTAAATCTTAATAACCGTCGAAATTGTACTTATTTTTCTGTTTATAGTAATTCAGTACCAAAGTTTCAAAATATCTCAATATCATTTTTGTTGCACTCCAAATCAAATAGGTTTATCTTAACTATCGTACAAACAGTCTGCCTGTCACCTCAACTACATCCAGATGGTTTAGTGCTTGCACATGTACCATAAACAAATTTTTTGCAAATGTGATTTTTGTAAAGTCTCTTAATGTGCTATAATTTAGATGTTTTTTTTTTGAAAATTTTAAGTTTTTTTAAGTTTTAAGTAAAAAATTTTTGTATTTTTTACCCAGGGGATCCCTCTTTAGTAGTGGTACTTTTTAAATTTTTGACCATAGCTTTGAAGATGACTTTGTGAGCCGAAATCGCTCAGCTAAGAACTAAATATTTTACACACTTTTAAAATACTTTTTTTCCATTCATTCATTTGTCATAAGTGTGTACAAAAATATATCAGTATTTGCTGGTTACACCCCTACAGTCCCATTGCTGGTTATAACCTTAGGAACGAAAAACAGAATGAGTTTATAAGAGAATAATGCGGTGTCCTGGATGTCTGATGGGCTAGATAGAGACTTAAATAGAGGTTTAGATTAAGTAACCCGACAGTGATCTATATTCTGAGGATATATTGTAAATAGTTGTTAATAAAAGATTATAAATGTGGGTATTCTACCTCTTTTCCTTCACTTAATTTAGGTATTTAATGTTTTCATAATCTTGATAATTAAAAAAAGTTTAAATGGAGATAAATAAATGGTGATCGGTAAAAACTATAATACAAAACTCAAGCTTCACAAATAAATGAATTGCCAAACTAGAATAACTCTAGTTTTTTTACGTAAATTGATTTTATAAAAAGGCTTTACGCAAAAGTTCAGTGATTCTCCAAAAGTGACTTTTTTTCACTTTGTTATGAAAGTTGTACCTACAATAGATAGCGTCTAGGATTTGCTAATCGCTTTTGTCTCGTTGAGCTTGTCATAGGCTTAGAAAAGTTGCGAATTGTGGAGATATTAAACAAAAACAATTCCTATATAACCAATCGCCGCATGATCTTACGCTCGCGCCTTTACAGCATACGTACGACCTCATATATTGATTTTAGCAAAACCATTTCTGTTTATGTACATTCATGTCGTAAATTACAAATAAAGGGCATAATTCAATTATTTTGATTCTCCCCCTTTCTCTATTTTCCCTTATTTCGAAAAATATCGACCGCACGAAAAACTTTGTAAAAAAGAAATTGTAAGAAATCGAATTTCCAACAATTTTAGTTTATATCATTTTTGCCAAAAGTTGAAAATAGCGGAGATATTAAGCGAAAACGGTTCTCCAGTAGCGATTTTAAATTTACACTCCTATTGGCCGCATTATTGCAAGGTTAGGCCTTTTTTCGTATCTAACCCGACTTGCCTATAAATGAAATTCAAAGATACCCACCTAACTGAGGAGTGTGTTTCTTAATTCCAACTCCGCATCAAGTAATCTGATTTTAACGAATTCTGCAGTTATATCTATTTATTGATATTATTTTAATAGCTGTGATGATATTATAATATTTGTTTGTCATTTTTAAAAGTCCATTGTATACGTTATTTTTCGAAACTGATGCTTCTAATTCTTTGGCCATATATTCAAATTTAATGAAATGCACATTCAAACTACCTTACCTTTGAATTTCAGGAATGACATTTTTTTAAATAAAGTTTTGAAAAAAAAAATTTTTCTTTCGCAAACTTTCTTTTGAAGTGTTTGCATTTTTTTTGTACACTGAATCTTTCTCTGTTAGGCATTCAATTATAATTATTCAGCTTTTTCTGTTATTCCATTTTCTATAAGGTATTTTACTCCTCTTTCTTTAAATAGGACTAGAACTCTGAATGTCCAATTCGAACAATTTTCATTTGATAGCAGCGGCAAATTCTTAGGGATTGTAATTATTTAAAGAGAGTTTCTTAAATTATTTCTTCTGAATGGTACTTTGAAACAATTTTACTTTAAATATGTGGCTCTGGAGCTCAGAAAAACTTTTAAAATTGAATCGAAATATTTCTCTAAATAACTCTTATGACGTTTATTTTATCACAAAATATACTCTTACATATTAAAAAATATAGAGAAGTAAACAATGATGGTTTGGTCAATTTCATCAGTTTTGGTAAAATAAAAGAATATCAATCATGTAAAATCATAAATACAACAGTTAGTTTTCTCTAACAACATCAATGATCAGGCGAAATATTCTGAAATATTTATACTAGATTTAAACATTATAAATGGTCTCACGTCTACTTAAGAAATCAACTAACCTTTATCTCCATCTACGGTAGTAATAAGACTAATGTCATCTATATAGGTTTGTGAAGTCGTATACAAGACTACTGGTCTATCAATTCCTCCATAGTTAAAAAAATCGAAGGTGTATTTGAGTTTCTTCTCTCCGCTAAAATTTAATGTATTATTTAACATAAAAATCTAGACAACAATCCTTTAATTATATTATAAACAATTACTCAAATATTTTTGGTCAAAGTAAAATGGACAATGTTTACACCAATGCAGAATGGAACAGTCTTTATACTTTGGTTTTAGTACAAGAAAACATTCACGAAATTAAAAGGACTCGCTGATTTGTATATTTAAAAGTAATTAATATGTGTTACTGTGTGTGTTTTACACGTACGTAGCTAGAGGATCAGTCAAGGTTGAAAATAAGGCTTTATTCGATTGAAAATTGCAACGAAAAGTTTTTCCGCTTCTTATTTACGTATTTACTTTTCCAACACCTTCCTCCCCAACTTGTCTTTTAGAAATCTGTCTCACAATCCGACTAGAAGGACCAAGTTATGTATGAAATTGTATGCCTTTTATCATGGTCAACCAGCCGTGCTTGTCCACTGCGAACATATGCTTTTTCTAACTTCTTCTAAATATTCCTTTCTTGAGCACGGTTTATCCAGTTGGTTATCTTCTTTAGATCGTCGTTCCATCTGGTTGGTGGTCTACCTCTACTTTTTTGTCTTCTCTGGGCCTCCATTTTATTAGTCTTCTAGTCCAACGGTTGTTGGTCATTCGGACTATGTAACCTATCCAACTCCATTTAGACTGTGTGATACGTTGAAAATTTCAACTATTTTCGTCCTTTGCCTTATGTGTGTGTTAGGTATTCTGTCTTTTCTGGCGACTCTCGACATTTCTCTCTGCATTGATCTCTATGCCAATTTCAATTTCGTTATTGAACATTCTGTCAAGGTTAATGTTTCGACGTCTTGTTTTCGGCATATGTGATCACAGGTAAAATACATTGCTTGTACACTCTCCTTTTCAAAGAAATAGGAATGTTCAACCAAAATACGTCTCTCAGCCTCCCAAAATCCATCAAGCCCAGATCTATACGGCGATATAGAATATATCTCGCAAGTTTGATTGGCTTACCAAGTCTCATTTCATAGTCCAAGAATATTTAGAGACTTTTTGTCTATTTTTTTACATTTTCTACATCCATCCGTAATATTTTACTCGCTGTTGGTCAAGAATTTTGTTTTTTTTAAATTGATATACAGGCAAATGTTAGTCGCTGCTTTCCCATTATACAATGCCTTTTATGTATACATATTACTATATTTTTCCAGTGCTTCTGTATGAAGTGGAAGCGAGGACCCTAAATGAGGCGATGCTTAAACTGAACCAAACAACACAACTGGTCAATATAATTAAGGGACGCAAGCTGGAATACTTCGGTCACATTATGAGACACCCTGAAAATTTCAACTTTTAATTCAGATCATACAGGGAAAGATCCAAGGTAAACGTGGTCCTGGTAGAAGTAGAACGACTGCATCATTATTTAGAGCTGCTGTTAATAAAGTCACGATAGCGAATGTGGTAGCCAAGATAGTAGAACTAATATATAAATAAATTTTAAAATTCTTACCCAGGTAGAGTTGCAGTATATCCCTGTGGTACAGTAGTGCTCGTCAGTGTCGTATCTACTATCACTTTAATAACATTTTCGGCGTTATTTAAGAGAGAAGTGATTTCTCCCGTGAATGGCAAATGTCCAATTTTATGAGTTAAGGCCAACTTATCGTTGATATACTAAAAAGGGATATTTTTAAGTAGTCAGGCAACTGTAGATTTTTTAAAAAATCTCTTTATTTAGTCACAAAAACGATACAGTCTACATAGTGATTGATTAAAACTATAAAACACTTACCACTTCCGCCGAGTAACAAACTGAACCAAACCTCAACCATATTCTTTTTTCGCCTTGCCAACCGCTCGGAACGCGAAATGATCTCTCATAACGAACTGGACCTAAATGATCCCTGGCGTCTAAAGTTGTGGGAATATCATTGAAGCTGGAGGGCACGGGCATTAAGTGAAGGTCTTTATCATTGGTGTTACCCTAATTAAAAATAACTATATATAAATTATTAAACTTACACATATCATAATAATAATAATCGCAATATATAAGGGGCATAGGAAAAAAGAATTCAAAAAGGAAAAGAGCTGTTAACCATAATAAAAACAGTCAAAATCGAATACCTCGGTCACATAATGAGGAACAGCGAAAAATATGGGTTGCGGCAATTAATTCTACAAGGAAAAGTAGAAGGTATAAGTGAAGGATATGCACTTCAAGAAGAAGATATAAGTGGCAACCCTCTCGTAGTTGGATAGTTCAATCACTACTATACTCTGTCAAGAAAATAGAGAGGGTGATTCATTGTTAAGAACCGATTTTAAAACTGCAAACTGTTGGGAAATTATTTAATTCCAGCGAGGTGGTTGTTTCATTATTTTTTAGAATTGAATTATTTTATTAGAAATTAACTATCGTTATGTCTCTGTTTGTGTCCTTGTCGTTCTGTGAATTTTGTAATTTCCCGATCTTGCCCTACTTTTATGGGAATATAGGTACTTGACTTTCTACAATTAAAGCTTTTACTGGAATCAATTACTTAAATCCGCATAATTATATCATTGAAAAATGATTCATGTTATATAAAAACTGTTATCGACAAGGAAATATGTGCTGCGACGACGAAGATCGTATTACCATCAAATTCATACTTGTCATTATCTTACATTTTTGTTGATTATTAAAAATTAAATGGTCTGGATAATATTTGTTCAGACCGTGATACCTTCAAGCATTTCTTCATCAAAAAAAAAAAAAAAAAAAGAAGCCAGCAATCTAAAAGAGTCTTGTCGCGTTTAGCATATGATGTGGATCCTGGTAAGTTTGAAATTATGTTCTCTGTCCTCGTTTTAACAGCTTTATTACTATGGTGTTTTCTCCATTTTGTTTTGGAATCCCTACCTAAATAATAATCTTCTTATAGATATTTTTTATCTTCTTTTCGCTTATTTTCAGATTCCAATACTTTAGTTCCTCAATTTCTTTATTCCACCATCAGACTGATTACTTATGTGATCAATTTCTTTTCATCGTCGGAATCCATAATTTCGTACTCATCATCTTCGAGTTCCTGCCAAAGTGCTAATCGTTTGGCTTGTTCTTTTTCGTAATTTGTTCTAGAGAAAAAAGTTTATATGTACAACAAATACCGCCACGAATTAAAATTGTCTTAGTTACCTTGCGAATTAAAATAGTGTCTTCGTCACCCAGGCGGGGTCTAATCGGATTGCAGAACACTGTACTGACTTTGACGATCAACTTACAACTGAAATTGGTTCAGAATACCCAACGTGACCCAACGGCAACATGTTTTAGGAAGCTATAGGCAACCAATAAAACATCCGTGTATTAACCATAGAATTATGCTAGTTCTAAGTGTGTTGGGGGTACCATTAGACCTCATCTGTGTGACGCCGCGCCGGGTTTAATAAACATTATGTATAATGTTATATATAATGTTAACTGTGTATAACTGACCCTGCGAACTTCATACTGCAGTATACGAAATTAAAATAAAATAAAATAAAATAAAATAAAATAAAATAAAATAAAATAAAATAAAATAAAATAAAATAAAATAAAATAAAATAAAATAAAATAAAATAAAATAAAATAAAATAAAATAAAATAAAATAAAATAAAATAAAATAAAATAAAATAAAATAAAATAAAATAAAATAAAATAAAATAAAATAAAATAAAATAAAATAAAATAAAATAAAATAAAATAAAATAATTAAAATAAAATAAAATAAAATAAAATAAAATAAAATAAAATAAAATAAAATAAAATAAAATAAAATAAAATAAAATAAAATAAAATAAAATAAAATAAAATAAAATAAAATAAAATAAAATAAAATAAAATAAAATAAAATAAAATAAAATAAAATAAAATAAAATAAAATAAAATAAAATAAAATAAAATAAAATAAAATAAAATAAAATAAAATAAAATAAAATAAAATAAAATAAAATAAAATAAAATAAAATAAAATAAAATAAAATAAAATAAAATAAAATAAAATAAAATAAAATAAAATAAAATAAAATAAAATAAAATAAAATAAAATAAAATAAAATAAAATAAAATAAAATAAAATAAAATAAAATAAAATAAAATAAAATAAAATAAAATAAAATAAAATAAAATAAAATAAAATAAAATAAAATAAAATAAAATAAAATAAAATAAAATAAAATAAAATAAAATAAAATAAAATAAAATAAAATAAAATAAAATAAAATAAAATAAAATAAAATAAAATAAAATAAAATAAAATAAAATAAAATAAAATAAAATAAAATAAAATAAAATAAAATAAAATAAAATAAAATAAAAAAATAAAATAAAATAAAATAGAGTAAAATAGAATAAAATAGAATAAAATAGAATAAAAAAAATAAAAAAAATAAAAAAAATAAAAAAATAAAAAAAGTTTATCAAATAAAAATAAAATTAAAACCAAAAAAAATATAAACTAGATTGGAACAAAATGGAGTAAGGTAAAATCAAATATAATCAAATGAAATAAAATAGAATAAAATACAATAAAATAGAATAAACTGGACTAAAATGGAATAAAATGAAATAAAATGGAACAACAGAATAAAATGGAATAAAACGGAATAAAATGGAAAAAATTTAAAAAAATATAATAAGATAAAATAGAATACAATAAAATAAAATCAAATCTTAAATTTTACGAATATTAATATACCCGCAGTTTGATAATTCAAGTGTTTGGTCTGTCTTTTATTTAATTTTTTTTATTTTAGTTTATTATCAAATTATCAAAACAGTTTTTTTATGTAGCTTAATATATCTTTCAAAGAAAATTTATGAAAGAGAATTTATTTCAACATTAATATTTAATAATGAATAGATATTGTGACTGTATGAAAGAAAGAACAATCGTTCAACACTGAAACATTTGCCGAAATAGTTTGTACACATTTTCTACAATTAAATCAACAACAAATTGCGTACGATACTTTGATGTAAGCTGTGAACATTGGATCTGGTGAAATTTAATTCCTTAATGCTCCGGGATTTACCGAAAAGGCATTACCATTTTTATTGTTATTGGCAAGGATTTTGCCTTGTATTTGTATGTTTTATTAAACATACAAATCAATGAAACACCAGTTTTCAAAATCGCTAACAATATCGGAATGGCGAAGATTTTACAGGTATACAAATTAATCGTTAGGACGAATGTATATTGGCCTACATGAAGTCATTACAGGCACTGGACAGAACTTTGAAAGATATTCGGGACAATCAAAACTATTTTTGGTGGAGACATGATTCTGTTGTCAAACTGTTCCTTATTTAATTATTATTCCCCAATTAACTGCTGCGGAGGAACTAAACGCATGCCTAACATCATCCAATTTGTGGCGGCATGTAAAGACGCTCAAATTGATAAATAACATGCGAGTGTTTTTGCAACAAGATCGAAGTGAAATTGTGTTTTCGAAGCAGTTGTTAGATATTGAAAATGTTAAAGTCGCTATTGGCATCTCGACCGGATTTCATTACCCAGAGATTTCTGTTACTTATGGTACTATAAGTATTCCTATCTTCTCTTTTCTCTTCAGGGATGCTAGGGATAAATAGCTGTTAACATTAGATTGTATTTCTCTGAGCTTTGTTTGTTTGGTGATCCAAAGTTCCTGCTACTTGCCTTGGATATTTCTTTTGAATTTGATTTGATACAGTATTAGGACAATACCGAATATCCAACGAATGTAGCGTGTTTTCAGGAGAACTCTTTGGTATTTCAAAAGCTCTCGAGTACCTTTTTGACAAACTACATTTCGAAACTAAACGAAAGAGGAGCTTATTGAACTTTGTCACATTATTTCATTCTAAGGCGGTAGGAAGTTCGCCGAGTCAGCTAGTTATGAATAAAAGATCAAAAAGAAAATAGATTCAGTGAAATATACTTACTGACAAACCAGTTTTCTCGTTAAAACTGCCGTTGATGTTTAAAGAAAAGTGCCATAACCCATCTAATGATACCAGTTCTCTTGTTTCGGTAATACGAGGATACAAAATCCCACCGTGCACATAGTGCAGGGAAATTACAAGTACTAACAAAAATATCAGCCTCATACTATCGAATATTGAACAAAAACTACAAATTTTTAAACATTTCAGCGTTATATTTATTTATATACGATTATATATGTCTCTTTTATCAATATCTGACAAATACATTAAGTTATTAAATAGTATTTTGATACCAAAATATTTTAAATGACTTTTTTACTAAACCAACGATATCAGCTATTTTGATCAAAAATATCTAGCACACTTTCTTTATCGGCATTGTCAAAATTTACATCAACATTAAAAGGCTTTCTAAATACCTAGATAAAATTATGTACTTTGTTTTTAAAATTTTTTGAAAAAGTGGCTCGATGACTAGGATTTTGTTTTATTTGTAACAAATATTGCCGAAAATGGCGAAAAGTGTATTTTAATTTAGGAACTATAATCTTTAAACCCTTTAAATCAATTAAAATTATTGTAAACAAATTAAACTAAACCGCTCAACCGAGATATGGATTTTTACTGAACATTAAGAAAAACAAAATGATGATCTCTAAGAAATATCAGCAAATTGAAAGAATCTGTGTGAATGGTCAACCAATAGAAAGAGTTAAAACATACACCTACCTTGATACGAACGTGAATGAAAATTGGGACTATTCCATAGAAATAAAATGTAGGATAGAGAAAACATGATCTGCATTTCAAAAAATGGCTAACCCATTCAAATGCGATGATGTATCAGTACCTATAAAAATTAGGTTACTAAGATGTTATATCTTTCCTATATTGTTGTACAGAGTTGAGTCGTGGACTCTCACAGACGCTACCTGCGAGAAAAATGAGGCTTTCGAAATGTGGCGTTATCGTCGAATCTTGAAGATATCCTATACCGACCACGTTACTAACCAGGACGTTTTATTAAGGATGCAAAAAGGAAAAGAGTCAACCACAATAAAAACCGCCAAACCGAATACCTCGGTGATATCATAAGGAATAGCGAAAAATATGCGTTGCTGCAATTTATTCTACAAGGAAAAGTAGAAAGAAAACGTGGACCAGGAAGGCGAAGGATTTCCTGGCTGAAAAATCTACGTACGTGGTTCAACAAAACAACAACAAATCTTTTCAAACAGCAGTTTGCAAAATACAGATTGCCATCATGGTCGCCAACGTCCGAAACGGATATGCACTAAAAGAAGAAGCTCAACCTCCAACCTGAAGGACTAGAATTTCAGTTAGTGTCTTTTTCTTTAATCGATCTGTTCTAGTTTTAAGATACCAGAAACTCTTTCGTCAGCTATGTCTAATGTACGTCATGTACCCAGTAGCTGTGGTTCCATGTAATTATAAAATTTACCAGGAAGTGAGAGTAGATTTATAGTATGACTGAGTTCTATTTCTAGAACCCCTAACACTCTTACTAAAAATCAGTCCCCTTTTTGTACTCTTATTATAGTGTAATATAAGCAGTGGCAACTTATATTAGTCCAAGACCTACTAACAATATTTATTTTTTTTCTTCTTCCTTTTTACCAGCGATTCTTCTTGTTCATCGACAGGTTAATACCTCTATTGAAATTTGTCACTTTATCTATTACCCGGTCTGGGATATTTCTTGTACCAATTGATGATTTATCTGTTGGTACTTTGACCTCAGAGATCTCCCTCATCATGTGATTATTCCACCCTTTTTTTCTGTTTAGTGTTCACTCCTTTATATACGTTACATTCTTTTAATGTCTTCACTCCTTTTTCCATCAAGAACCATATTTTCTTTTGTAGACCATAAAAATCATACTCCTTTTTTTGAAAAACGTTCTTAGTGATCATTTTTTCTTATTCCCACAACTGCATATGTTTCTTTGTCTTGTAATTGTCATATGCTTCTTGTGTCTTGGTTGAAATGTATTTCAGGTAAAGTTTTTTTTCTTTTCTTTGCATTTTTCCTTCATATCTATGCAAAACCATGAAGTTGTTCACCTTGGGAATGATTTATTTTTATTTTTTTCTTTGGTCAAGAACTTCGTTAGCTGAGGTTAAGATATTTGACTTAATCTTTACTTAGCTCTCTTTGACTCCATCACTTTCTGTATATATCTATATATATATATATATATATATATATATATATATATATATATATATATATATATATATATATATATATATATGTTTCTGCTTACTTCTGTTATATCTTTTAGAATAGTCTTTTAGAATAGAATTTGTGCACCGAAAAGTACCACATAGTCTTGCTGAATAATAGTAACGTACCGATATGCAGTTAAAGTTCCATCATCAACAACCACGAAGTCTATGTCTACTCCTGAACATATCCTATAAGCCTCCTCTGAAACAAAATGTAGGTGTGAAAGTAAAATTAAACTGTTAATTTTGTGCTTTTAAGCGGCGGTATACCTACTCTTTTTATTCTATCAATCGAATTTACGTAAAAGCGGCTCTGGTCCCCAAACAAAACCGACTCAAATCATTGGTATTCCAATTTTGATGTTCTCTAGCAAAAGCTAATCGTGCTACTTTGTGACAACTCGGCAATTTCGTGGTTTTTTATGGTCTCGACTTTAAACTAGGTTGGCTAAGTTTTTATCTCGTTATACACTTACTTATTGTGGTTCCACGAACTTGTTTCAAATCATTTCTTGTTCTAACTGCTGTTTCGGGGTGTTTGCCACACTAAAAATCGATCGTCTATAACGGTAAATTAGCGTTTTTTGCCTTGACCTCGTTGTCTCACCTATTCTCCAGATTATCTGCAATGTATAGCATAACAATGGATCGTCGGTTTCGTTTGACTAAACATGTTTTCAACATCACTGTAAGACCAGTCACTTTCGACTATTACTGCAGCTTTAGCGATATCGTCTGGTAACAACTAAATCATCCTTTATCGGCTTTTTTGCGATCAAAGTGATAACTCTAAACAAAATCAAACCAAATTTAAATATTTGCTGAAATTTATCCCGAAGTTTGAGGTTTTCCTAACCAGAGTTGTGTTCCGGGTATTGTTTGATAATCGTGTAATAATAATAATACAATTATATGCAGCAACTTTAAGAGCAGGATAAGCTCATTGTCTGCAAACTCGAGTACTCAACTTACCTAGAAGCAAAAACAAACTTTAGGAGAAAAAATGAACGCACAGTGATTTAAGAATTAAAAGTATTCATAGGTAGTACTTAAATCTCAGAAGCATGATACGCAAAGTGGATTCACTGTATTTAAATATAATTTGTGCATCCAAATTTGTCGCCTAATTGTCTACAAATTTCGTTTGATTTTTTGTTTAGGTTATGATAACTGTAGTTATCGTAAGGTTTTTTCGATCGCCGTTTGCTTCTTGTTATTTTGACCCCAATTATCTACGATTACACGTAGCTATCTTTAATCTATCCATTGTTTCAGATGGTTTATCCCCAGATTGAATGGTTTGTCGTGATTTGGATCCATCCCATCTTTTAGTTTGGTGCTTCTGAGCTTTTATAATGTTACTAGTACAGATTAGCAATCTATCTAGGGAAATCCTTGGGCATTTTAACATGGCTGGTTTTTTATAGGATTTTTCTATTTCTTGATATGTTCCAGTTTTATTGGCGGCAGAAACTCACTTTTCACTCTCATTCATCCGTTGCATAACGAGTAACGAGCCACAATTGTGCGCAATGCTTCCAGTAGTTATTTGGCAATAAGCCTTAGAGAACGTGAGATTAGGATTTGTTGGCAAAGCTGGATTGCTTCTGGAAACTCCCGTCTTATTCGTCAGGATCAGTGTATATCACTCGGAGTTGTTTTGCACAGTGAACATCGACAATCACTACCATCAAGATAACTTACCAACATTTATTTACCCGCCACAGTAACTATATAAAAAATATTTATTCGTTTTGATGTTTTTTTAGAGCTCTAGTGTAGATTTGGTTTATACAAATAAAGCCTTTATTTATTTGTGTTTAGAATGAAACTAAAGCTTCCGGGGGTTCCAATAAAGAACTTATGTCCTGTTTACTAATGGTTTTAAATCCGGAGGGTCATATTCTTAATGCTGTTTTTAACTTTTACAGGTCTCGTAGAAATTCGTGTTAACGGTCACAGCTACTTACCAAACCCGTAAAATAGAATTAGTACTGGCATTTTTCTGTTTTTTTTAATTGTCTTTCAGTTCTATAACATACAAACTTTTATTATTGTGTTGTCGTACTATTTACATATTTTAAATGAGAGCAATAATATTTATATTCCTTAAGGGTTTAGTTAATTTATTTTCTTGAGACTCATGAAATTTTTGCTTTTTTATTGAATTCGAATCTATATTTGGAGTAAACAAGCCAGTGGCGACCTCTTCACGAAAACCTTGGATATCATAAACGGTAAAGTGTGAACGAGATATTTCGAATGTTCTACTGACTAAATTCACTATCCGCCGATAGAGGACTCTGTATAAAAGAAAGTATTTTCATATTTAATTTTTGTTGAGTATTATATGAATAATGTTTTAGTGAGAAAAAAAAGGTGGAAATACCTTTAACAGGTTGAATTGCATCCGCAAATTGGATGAAATATACCTACATCGTAATCTTTGTATTTTTTTTGCACATAATCTTTTACTTTTAATACAGAAATAAAATACAAATTATTTTTATATGACGGGGACAGGTGTTTTGTATAATTTAGTGAACATGGCAATCATCATCTATAAAGTGATCTTGTTCTGATATTCAAAGAAGGAAATTGCGAATGCTATAGTAGGTACCTAGATTTTCTTCTATTTCTTAGCCGATTATCTCTCCAGCCCGGAACAGTCGATGTCAAAGAACTATCAAACACGTTTTAAGCATGAATTTGATTGAATTAGTAAAAACTCTAGATTGATTGAGATAATATTACTACTCGTCGTAGTACTGGTTCACACGCATCACAAATATTTATTAACATTTGAAATTTAAAGTCCTGTAAGATGGAAATAAACTTACGACATTGTTCCCGTCTTTTTTTTTTTTTGGCTTAACTTAACCGTCGAACTGTTACTTAACCCTTATCCGGCAACACATTTTACCTACGTAACCGGGCAACTTGGGTCCGTTGGGCCCACCACTTTTCTTGAATGTACTATTCATATTTACCCATATATTTCTAAATTCTTTTTTGATTTTTTATTAAAGTTAAATTTAAATTGTCTGGATTAAAATAAGTTGCTACTATAGTATGCGGTCTACCTCGAGGGTGCGATCTACCTGAAGGATTTGCACAAAACAATGAAATGCAAGAAAACTTTTGTAGAAAAAATATTTGTTCGCAAGTAATAAACATTTGGAGCCAAATAAAGACTTAATTAATAAATAAATAAAAACTTTTGTAAATCTACCTCTTCTTCTTAAAGTGCCTATCCGTTCCGGACGTTGGCGATCATCACGGCTATCTTCACTTTGCTTATTGCAGCGCGGAACAGTTCAGTGGTAGTCGTGTTATACCACTTTCGCAAATTTTGAAGCCAGGAAATGCGTCTTCTTCCCGGTCCTCTCTTACCATTTACTTTCCCTTGGAGAATCAGCTGGAGAAGGCCGTAGAAGGCCGTAACGTTCTTGATTTCTCATTACATGTCCTAGATATTCCAACTTTTTAGTTTTGACGGTCATGAGAATTTCACATTCTTTCCCCATTCTACGCAGGACCTCCACATTAGTAATTCTGTCAACCCAGGATATACGTAAGATGCGCCTATAACACCACATTTCGAAAGCTTCGAGCCGATTCATAGATGCAACAGTCAGTGTCCATGCTTCCATTCCGTAGAGCGGAACTGTGAAAATGTAGCAGTTCAATAGGCGGCATTTTGTTTTTAATGATATGTCTCGACTGTTGAAAATAGTTCTCATTCTAACGAATGCTGCTTTTGCTTTTATTATTCGCTGTTTAATTTCTGTTGAGTGGTCCCATTGGCTATTTAAATTGGTGCCTAGATATGTATAATGCTCGACTCTTTCGATATTCTGTTGGTTGATTGTAAGTTGAGCGTTTAGTATTGGTTTTTTACTAATTGTCATAAATTTGGTTTTCTTTATGTTAAGAGCTAGTCCGTATCTGTTGCTGACTTCCAGGCCATTTTATTTGAAAAGAGGGGTTGATGTTTACGCATACCTACCCTAGAAAAAGATTACGGTGTTGTTGCCTTTCATTATTTTGTGAAAACACTTCTGAGAAATGATTATGGTAATTAGCAGCTCATGTACAAAGTACCGACAAAACAAAATGAATAAAACGCATAAGTCAGAAAAATATTATTATTTTACGTGTACAAATTAATATTTTGTCATATCAATTTACCATTTTAGTTAGGACTAAGCCACAAGATTAGCTTATTCCCAACTAGAATAGCAAATTAATATGACAAATTAATATTATTAAGTATTAGGTTAAAAAAACAATAAAAATAAAAAAAAAACCATAGATTAGTCATTTATTTTTCTTTATTGCAATACTTAATACGTAATTATACAGTGATCGTTACACACATTCCTACTGCATATTTCACAAATTTGTTTTTGTTTCCTACCCTTTTTTGTTCGGCACATGCGATACCTTTTCCTTGTTAAAACTGAAGGTTTTTCTAGTTTTTGCTTTTTATTGTGTGGTTCAACTTCCTGTAAGCATTTTTTTAATACACTGTTATGTCTCCCATTGTAGTATCCTTGATTTTCTTCTTAAAATTTGAGGCAATACTAGTTGTTCAGCTGTCGTTGTAAGAAAAAATCTTCGCTTTTTATTTTTGTTTTCGTTTCATTTTGGATGTAAATTTGTCCAAGTAATAAATGAGGCTACCCCAGCCACGAAAATATTCATAAATAATGCAAAGGGCCAATGGTTAGTTCGTCTTTTGCACATATATTTATGAACCATTTCATAGGAACCATCATATCTGGTTTTTTGTCAACATCATCTGCATAGTATGCATTGTGATGCATGGTAGACAGGACTAGGACAATTCTTTGTTTTTCAGATCGTAAGAAACAAAATATGCTTTTGGAGTTGCTTTACAACTTGAGATGCAAGACCTTTGGCTACTGTATTTCCGTTTTGTCCTATATATAATATTTCACCTAAAGGGTAATATGTTTCCGAGTCACAGGCCTACCATATTTTCATGCCATACTTATCTGGCTTTGAAGGCATATACTGCTTGAAAGCACACCTTCCTCGATACGGAACAAGTTGCTCATCTACCGTTATGTTTTTTCCTGGTAAATAGTATTTTTGAAAGTTTTGGTTGACTTGATTCCACACATCGCGTATTGCTGCTAATTTGTCGTTCCTTCTTCGTTCAGACCTCGTGTTCTTATCGTCAAATCGAAGAAATCTTAGCAAATTTTTGAATCGTTTAACCCCATGAGATGATGGAAGAGGAGATAAATAGAGTGAGAAGGAGGTCTTTAAGACAAATAGAAATGTAGATAGAATGTCAATAAAGGGAAGCGGAGTCGAAATAAAAGACGAGATGATGGAGATACTAAAACAGTTGTCCTTTGACGTGAGGGATAATAAAAGAAAGGTAAGAGTTTATTCAAAAGAGTTAAAAGAATTAATAGCAGAAAATCAAAACCTGAAGGAAGGAAATGAAGCTATTAGAAAGGAAAGTAAACGTTACGGTAGTACCAAACAAACAAGTATCAGACTTGAGTACCTAGAGAAAGAGAAGAAAAAGGATAACGTGATCGTAACAGGTTTGGCCACGGGAAAAATTATAGGGGAAACCTTACAGATACAGGTAGGGATTGAATCAGATCTAATATATGAGAGAGAACATGTCTGCTGCAGCTAGAAAACCAAGAAGAAAAAAAGCAGCTAATGTGAAATAAAAAAGAAAATTAAAGGACTTTAAAGAAGAAAAAATTTACATAAACGATGACTTGACAATAACTGAGAAAAGAATGCAAGACAAAATAAATAAAAAAAGCACAAGAGGTCCGAATTCAAGGTAAAACACCAAGCCATTTAGCAGGTAATTTTGACAATGGTGTTCTATCCATTTCTCAGGAGAATTACACTTCTCTTAATTTTTGTATTTCGCTTTTAATACTATCAATGGATTTTTGAAAAGTCTCTTAGAATACTTTAATTCTATCCAAAAGGTGATTACTTTTGGGATTAAATGCAGAACCCTCATCCGTATTTTGATCATCAATAAGTGATTTGAGTTCCTCAATGTCACCTTTCATGTCGGTTGCTAGCCTGACTTTAAAGATGTTCCTGATCCGACGTATTCGGCTTCTGTTGTCGACGGGGTTTTCTTAAATTATCATTCCCTGTGACCTAATGAAGAATAAATACCATGAATTTTAACTATTAATAAACAATTATCATATCACTATTTTTAACAACTATATAATTATAGGAGTCATTAGCACAACATATACTTAAAGCGCCATCTTTGACCTTATTAAGTAGGAAGGCTTATTCCAAGGCCTGCTCTAATTACAATTTTTCAATTTTTTTCAATGGCTCTGTATAGCTTTAAGCGAAAATGCTATTGTCAATATTTGGTGGCGAGATATAAACACTAAAGGAAAAAGAACACTAGTAAAAGAAATCTTTTTATTTTTATTTATATTTAAATCACAGTTCAGTATGAGGATGGGCTACTCGGACAGTGTACGGTGCGTTCAGATCATCCGGTAAAGTTACATTCGGGTTATATTCTTTAGCTAGCCCCCAATATCTTCGCCTTAAATGGAATGCGCTCGATTTTGGTTGTCGATTTCTAGTAAAAATTCCTTTTTTGTTGCCTCCAACTCTCGTGTAAGCTGGAAAATAAAAAAAAATTAGTAAGTAAAAAATCTGCATGGTTAGTGCGTAGATTTGATCGATGGAAGAATTCTTTTGCAAATGTTTGAGAGTTCAACCACTGAAAATTTAGTTTTCCTTTGGCGGGAGTTTATAATATTTAATGCAGTAGGACTAGCTGAGATGGATATATATATATATATATATATATATATATATATATATATATATATATATATATATATATATATATATATATATATATTCATCTCATGATATATATAATCTCGTGACCAAAATTCTGGAAATTACAAAAATTTACTTTTGTTAACACCATTCCTCTTTTTTCACGACTTTTGTTATTTACAAGATTATGTAATAATATTGCATCATTTTACTCTTCGACTTAATATTTACCGTCTTCCCCCGATCGGCAGGGAACAAACTTCACTCCATCACTTCCAAAGATTAAGATTCTGGTTTCATCACTCCTCACCTTACTCCGCGGTACTTCTGTCCACTGTCTGTGTGCCAAGACCCAATTTTTTTGGGTTTTGCCTCCGTTTTTTGTTCAGGAACGGCTTTTTTCTAGGCGTTCTTGCTCGCAATCCATTTTTACACAACTTTATTTGGATGATGCTGTCCGATATTTGTAAGCCAGTTGATTTGACAATAGCATTAAAGTTTTTTGCGGATATGCGATGATTTTCTAAAGACAGGCGGCATATTCTGCGCTCATTGACTAACTTTCGGTTTTTTGCCTATCCTTTCTGCTGATTTTATCATTCCAATGCTATGATAATGTTTACAAACTTTCATAACATCCGATTTGTGGCGCCACCAGCAAATTTGTTTGCTAGTTCTTGATATGTGTAACCTTCTTCACGAGAAGAAATTGCTTTGGCTCTCTTTCCTGGCGACCAGTCATCACGTTTTGGATTTCTGGGAGCCATTTTCGTTGAATAGCCACTGATGTGTTCCTCTCCGACCATTAAAAAAATATTACCTTAGTAACAACTACCTGAAATTACTAATGAACAATGGAAGTCGGACAAAATAAACTACTACTAAACGCTTCCAATTGGACAACTAAATCACGTCACTGTTGCCATTCACAAATCTCGAATTTTCAAAGATTTGCTTGAATCATTTTCCATATTTCATTAAATAATTATGTAAATATACATAGAGTGAGAAATACATAAACTATTAAGCAAAAATATAAAACAATAAAATACAAATGTAATTGTATTGATAAACTATATAAATCACAATCATGAGACGATTGTTGCTGGGAAAACAATAATTTTTGTAAAGTTTCCAGAATTTACATATTAAATTATTATTAAATAAATATATATTAAATTTATATATTTATATATTAAATAACCTAACAAAGAGTATTTCCTAATTCGTTGAAAAAATTGCCGGAGGCATCTCGTATTTGGTAAAAGCAATATTATATACCAAAATAAATACATTTCATACTAATAAAATTTAAAATGCTGAAATGTATTATTTTTCTTGTTATTCCGTCTATTTGTATCTACTCCTGGATAAAGGCCTTCGCATAAGTTTTCCACTCTTCTTCTCTGTTTTGTTATATTTGATCCCAGTTTCTCTCCACTTTTGCTTTGATGTGGTCGCCAGTGTACAATGTTTCTCGTCCATCTTTCGCTGTCTTGTCGTGCCACGTGTCCTACCCTGCTCCATTTCATTTGCGCAATTCGTTCAATTACATCTTACACCTTCGTCCTGCTTCGCACGTCTTCATTTCGTATATGATATCTCAGAGAAACGCCTAACATAGCTCCTTCGATGGCCTTCTGTGTTGTTTTTAATCTATTGGCTGATAACTCTGTACGTCACACGGTCTCCATTCCGTAGGTCTTAACTGGTAGGATACAACTGTTGAATAACCTTTTATTTAGATTTATTTGACCATGTTAGACCTCATCGCGGATCGTTAAAGAAAAAAACTTGACTAAAAGAAGAAGATTGTCACCTCTGTAGTATTTTTCTATAAGCACATTGACAGTAAATGGGCAAATTTATGGGCAATAGTCAGAAGAAATGAAGATCTGTAGAGGAGTTAGGCAGAAATGCGTTTTATCGCCACTTTTGTTTAACATATATTCTGAAGAAATTTTCAAAAACACGCTCATAAACATCAAAGCGTGAGTTACTGTTAAAGGAAAATTAATTAACAACTTACGATATGCGGATAACACTGTGATCTTTGCAACGAAGATAGAAGATCTACAACATATAATCGAAGCCTTAAGTATGAATAGTGCTGAGATGGGAATTAGGTACTATAAACGCTAATAAAACGAAATGCTAATTAAAAGAAGACCACAAAAATGCACCAGATATTGACAATAAATGGTAACGTGATAGAACAAATAGAAAAATATCAGTACTTTGATCAATTAAACCAATGATCATACTGCAGAAATAAACAGGAGAATAGAGATCAGCATTTATACGAATGAAGCCAATATTAACGTGCAGAAATCTTAATTTTAAAATCGGAATACGTACCATTCGATGTTATATATTTTCAATATAGTTATATGTAGCTGAGATTTGGATATTAAAAAAATGCACTTTAAAAAGAATCGAGGCTTTTGAACTCTGGTTATACCGCAGAGTATTAAAAATATGGACTGATAGAATTGAAAATAAAGAATACTGCAGGTGTTTGGTAAAGAAACAGAACTAATCACCACTATACAAACCAAAAAACTGGAATACCTAGGCCTAGTGATGAAGAAACCAAAATATGAAATTTTGAGACTCATAATAAAGGGAAAGTCCCTTCTCCCCTTTTAAATGACGTCTTATTGAACTGACATCCTCTCATCCATTTATAACATTATTTAACTTACATTCCTTATATCCTTATATTATTTATAATGTGGATTAAAAATAGATAATTATAGACATTGACGACTTCTTCTTCTTCTTGTGCCACTCCTATCGGAGATTAGAAATCATCAAGGCTATCCTGACCTTGTTTACAGCTGACCTAAAGAGTTCATTAGTGGTACAGCCAAACCACTCTCTTAAATTACGCAACCATGACATTCTTCTACGTCCTGGATTCCGTTTTCCTTCTACTTTTCTATTTCTATTTTTATTTGAGTGACGACTAGTGGATAATAGTTGAACTACAAAAATAATTTGTAAATAAATTCGGATCAAAAATGGCCAATTACTGGCGATAACGACTAGCGATTAATACCAGAGCTACAAAAATGGCTTGGCGGGCAGGGCGTGTCGGCATGACCGGCAGTACCATATAAGCAACAAAGCAGCGAAGGAGCGGCGTGATGTTAGAAGTAGCTACCTATCTACTATTTGAAGACCGTATGGAGATTTCTTGATTTAATAAAAAAATGAAGTCATTTATCAAACGATTGAATTTTGAAAAAAATATTACTCCACGCCATTCAATCCCTGGTTAATATAAATTTGTGGATAATATAATTTTTTCACATATAGTGAACTCTTGAAGGAAACGTTAAAGAAATATTACTGTACTTACTTTGAGCAGTCTTAAAATCAGCGAAATTCCATATAAATTCTCCTATGAAGAAACCCTGGCTTCTTAAATGATCGAATGCCTTAAAGTGTTCTGACATTACGTTCATTTGGTATTCTTCAGACCAAATATACGCAGGCAACTGGAATAATAATAATGTTAATTTACTTTTCATTATACAATATAAAATGTTAGAATATGCAAGAAGTAGAAACAATAGTTTTTAGCATATATATATATATATATATATATATATATATATATATATATATATATATATATATATATATATATATATATATATATATCTCTTAGTTGATTTACTACGTGATAGTCCATTAGAGTAGACTTTTGGAACGAGAATAATTAACTAAAAATAACATATACTTACGAAATGAAGACCTTCCATGGTGTCAGCCCCATATTCCTGCATAATAACAGGCTTTTTAAACCTATCATGCCAAGCTGCTGCCTCTTTTATGACGTAGTACGAAATAACGTCAATATCTCCTTCATATTGGTACCAACCGTTGTATCTATTGAAGCTGATTATATCAACAAAGCTGGACTAAAATTGAAAATATAATTAGTGTAACAAAAATAGTTATAACATCAGTAAAAAAGATTTGAAAAGTGTGGTTAACGCATATTTGTTCTTCCATTTCTGAATATGAAAATGGGAAGTGTTCTTAACATCTTTAATATATAATCTAGAGACTGATACAGAATTAAACATAATGCTTTTGAGGAAACTTAGTATGACATGGGAGTGGAAACAACTCTTTATTATCAAGACTTTCGGCAAAAATTCCTGGTGGAATTATTGCCGCAGCCTTCTAAGAGCTCTTTTGATTCGTTTATCTCAGAAGACCTTTTTCAGAAGGCATTTTCCTTTTTTGCAGGTTGTCATGTTACTTAAATATTTTTCAGTCCTTTTCAGCTTATTGATCGCTTTAATTATTTTAATAGTCCTAATAACCTTTTCCTCCTATATTTCTTAGGCCTACCTCTCCCTCTGTTTCTGTTTCCATCTTCAATCTGGTCTTCTTCTTTTTTTTCTTAAAGCATTTCGACTTTGTTAATTTGAGAGGTCAAGAGATCTTAATCTTAGTCGTAATCTTTCAATTGGTCGTAGCTAATATTTCTTTAATTTTTAATTCTGTAATCTTCTATCGTAACAGAATATGTTGTCTTTTTTCTTTTTTATTCTGTATCTTCTTTCGCTATTGACGCTTTTGATAAGTTCATCCATGATTCAAGTGATGAGCATAGGGCTTAATGAGTCTCCTTGTCGTATTTCGTTGCTCATGTTTATAGGTCCCGTAAATTGTTCATCTGTTTTGACTTCCATTTATCTTGTTGTTTTGGTAGATGGCACAACAAATTGAATTCAAACTGCTCAGAACAGAAAAGAATGTATACTTCTGAAGGAAAGTCCCGATTGAGAAGGTTGGATAATAATTACGAATACGACGCAGAGAGCGGGAGAACATAATGAAAAATTTAAAAAGAGGGTCCAAGAATAAAAGTAACACTCAGTTGAATTTAACAAAGGCATTGTTAATAATTAGAAATATTATCTAATTAAACAATTCATTACTTACCGACTCGACTACTGCAAAATTCTGGGCCTCCACGATAGTAGTCGGTCTAGATTTGTCCAAGGATTTTATGTGTTGAATAATTTCCCTAAAATTATACCAAATTAATTAAATTTGCAAATGTGTGTATGCTATTAGATAGGAAAGAAATTTATGCGTTTTGGCTTTCTATAAAATGAATTACAAAAATTTGTTTCTGGAAGATAGAGGCATTTTCAAATATTTCAGCGGGCTCTAAATATTTCAGAAATCTCTATTTTCTGTTATCTAAAACAGATGGCACTTAGAAGGAACACCATTAGATAATCGATTCTATATTCAATACAATAATCAACTCGGTAATCAATTCGATAATCGATTTGATATTTGATTCGATTCGATTCGATATTTGATTCAATTCGATAATCTATTCAATTCGATTCCATAATAGATTCGATTCGATAATCGGTTCGATTTGATATTTGATTCGATTCGATTATATTGGATTCGATCCGATTCGATTGTATTTTATTTTTTTTTTGTTTTAATTTATTTTAATGTATTTTAATTTATTTTATTTTATTAATAAACACACATGGGACTGAGTTTAGTACTCCAAGTATTGTGTTTTATGTGTCGGTTTTATTTTTTTCACATCTCTGTGTGATCTACCGCGGTGAACAGCTCCGAAATTTTCAGAACAATGAAAGACGAGTGGTTTAAACCTATTTTATTAAACTACTATTAGAGTTGCTATCAACAAGTCCTCACAGACACTTTGTCTAAGGACTAGCAACCACAGTAGAGAGCGTGTGACTAATTCCGTTTATAACCTAAACATCCTAGTTTTTTAATATCAAAGATGTAATTAAAAGTTAATCTAACTCCATTAAGTGGCTTCAAACATGTAAATCCAAATAGCACTGATGATAGAATAGTTATTCCGAAAAAGTTCTGTCATTTAGCCCGATAGGGTTTTTATATTAATGCACCTTTTATAAAGGAATTTTTTAAATAAAAATTTTTTAATAAAAATACCCTTTGATAAAGTTGAATGTAGAGTACGAATCCAGGGAGAACTACATGAACCTTTTACAACAAATAACAGGCTCCACTAGGGTGACATTCTCTCTTGTACACTGTTTAATCTGATTCTAGAAAAAGTATTACATATCACACAAATGACGACCACCGTCGGTTTAGTATTTAGCAAATCAGTGCAAATTTCTCCCTAAATATTGTTAGGAAAACGGAAAATGCAGTGCGAGAGGCGTATGTAGCATTAAAAGAAGCAGATTCAAAACTGGTCTTACTAATAAACACCAACAAAACGAAATACATGAAAATAAGCACGCAAGAACAAATTCTACGGCCACTTTTATAGAAAACGACGCCATCGAAGCAGTGAACGAATTTTTACTTCTGGAAGCGCTCGTCAACACTTAAAATAACTCTACCAAATGATTTGCACAGCCGCAAGGTGCTATTGTGGGCACAATCTCCTTTTGAAACCATTCATTATATCCAGAAATACTTCCAGTCCTAACATATGTTTAAGAGACCTGGACTCTAGTAAAAAGTAATGAGAACATGTTAGGATGTTTCGAAAGAGAAGTACTAAGGCTAATCTATGGGGCGGTGAATGACAATGAAGTGTGGAAAAGAGATTACAACTTCGAACTTTATAGAATATACCAGAAACCAGACATCTTAAAATACATTAGAATATAACGTCTAAGGCAGGTAGGACATGTAATGCGGATAAAACAAACTAACCCGGCTAGAACAACACTCCTTTGGTCAGAGAAGAAGAGAATGTCTCAAAACAAGGTTCTATGACAACATTGATGAAGACATCAAAATATATGGGACTAGCTGCTTGGCGAAGGAAGGCAATGGATAAAAACGACTGGACAGAAATTCATAAGGAGGGGTTGTAAAGCTAAAATAATGATGATGATTGAAGAGAAATTTATAAGATTAGATAACGGTAGGGGATGTAGAAAGCAGATGAGAAAAATTAGAAGAAGAAATACAATAAGCAATCATTTTAGTCGTAACAAGATATGGACAAAAAAGACAAACAGACATGTATGTAAGTTGTGCTTAGGTTAAAATTAATAGACTGGTTGAAAATGGTTGTGCTTGTCAATAGTGAAACAACATTAATAGTGGTTAAATTAACTGTACCCTAAAACTCTTAAATGTATTCTTATTTTTATAACTTCAATCTTCTGCTTCTTCTCTTTTTCTTTCACTTCTTCCTCGTCAGCTTTGTCTTTTTCAGGGGTCTTCAGAGTCGCTGTTTTTTCTTCGCCACTCATTTCTCTCCATCATGTCTTTTTCATCTAAACCTTTCTCTCTTAAGTCACCTGCCACAAAGTCCTTCCATCTTCTCCTCGGTTTTCTGCTGGCTCTCTTTCTATAAACTTCTAACAGCTCTAACCTTCATCCCACACAGTTTTCATGTCTACGTCTGACGTGACCAAACCATTACAGTCTTTAGGTCACCACGGCTATTTTCCTAATCAAATCGTTCCTGATCCTGTCCCTTCTAACATCCACCGTAACATTTTCATTTTAGCTACTCTATCTTCTTTTCCTGAATATTCTTTTAAGGCCAAACTTCACCGTCGTTCAATGCGGATCTCACCACTCACCATATGCTACAAGTTCTTAACATATTACTTATGAATACTAATTCATAAAAAAGGGAAACAATTATGATTTGGAAAATGTAATTTGATAGTATGGTACTGGTGACATTACTAGTGATATGAAATACAAAAAACGATCCCAATTTACTAAAAAATCTAACATTGTTTGAAGGCATGTATATCTGCATGAACCCAGAAATTAAATTATGTTTCCCTAAATTTTTCTCCACAGTGTTCCACAAAATTAGGAAGAAAACATCAACCGCATTATATCAGAGACCAAACATTTTTCTTCTTTGAGTACCGTGCCCAAATTAGGCGTAGGTTCCATGACTATTTGGCGATATTGTTTTCGATCCTGCGCGGCATGTAACAATGCATCTGCTAATAAGCCAGTCCATTGACGACCGTTTCGGAGCCATGAATATTTCTTCCTATCAATTTCTCTTTTTCTCTCGACCTTTCCGTTAAGTATTAACTAGAGCATCCACTATATGTTACCTCTCATTATATGTCCCAGACATTCAAGTTGTCCCTTTCTTATCATCTTCGTCAAGTCACCTTCGCCTTGACTTATTCTGTTTAAGACGTTTATATTTCATATGTGTTGACCCATGATATTTTGAGCATTCGACGATATGACCATATCTCGAAGACTTCTAATTTGTTCACCATATTAACCTTTATTATCCAGGTTTCACATCCATATGTCACAGAAGACACATAACATTTTAGGAACTTGATTCTTAGTTGTAAGTTCAGTTGAAAATTGCACAGTGTAGATCTTAGTTTCATAAATGCCCCTCTTGCAATTTCTATGTGAGTTTTAATTTCTTTACTTACATTAGAACCAAACATTAGAACATTATTACTTATTACCAACCATTAGAAAAAAATTAGATATTGTATTTTGTGAAAACTGACAAAATTGATCGCCAGTGTTATTTATGCCTGTCCAGTTCAGCTCTGCAGCATAAATAACACTGGCGATCTTTTGCATGCCGCAAAAGACAGACCTTTGGTCTTAAGATAATTCGCCAACGCACTATAGGTGCACGGCACTATAAAAAGAAGACAAAATTGATTACTTACTTGAAATAGTTTTTAGCTGCTGGTGCACCAGTTCTAGGTTCATTGGCGGCGCTCCACAAAATCACAGCTGGCCGATTTTTGTCTCTTTTTATCAATTCTGTCAACGAAATTTTATGTTTTGCCAACAATGAATTTGTAAAAAAGCTAAAAAATAGTAAAGTATATGTTAGAACTATTAAGTTGAGGACAGTAGAAATCTCAGTATAGTAAGAGATTCAGATAAACAAGGGCTTGAAATAAGAATACTATATCTCCTCGATACTATTGAATCAAATTCTGATAGAAAGGAAGATAAACAATAACATCACAAACAATAATATCACAAATTAGTTTTAAGTAATAGCATATATGTAGATGATGTGGCTATCATAGCCAAGACAAAAATGACACAAAGAGGAATTGTAAAAATAGACAAAGAAGCAAAGACAATAGGACTAGAAATAAACCAACCCAAATCAAAAGTACATGATAAAGAAAGGCGACATAGCAACACAGTCATACCTAATTACACAAAACTATAAATTTGAAGCAGTATCTACCTTCAGCTACCTGGTAGTGATGATAGAAAAATTCAAAAATACAGAGAATAATGAAAAATTTTGAAAGACAAGAAAGGATATGGAACGAATACGTATCTGCTGAAAAGCAGCATTTTAAATAAGAACACAAAAATAAACTTATAAAAGAACTGTTATTACATATGGAGTAAATAACAAATAGAAAGGAAAATAATGAGAACAATACTAGATCTGAATTTAATAAAACAATAAAAAAGAAGAATGAAAATACACGCCGAAAAAGAAGAATTCAAGGTGATAAAATTAGGAAGACAAAGTTTCTTTGCTTAAAATGGATTGGATAAGTACTGAGACGACTACATAGAGATAGGCAAAGAACACTGGACTAGATAGCTGAGCAACTTTGAAGAAGATCAAAGAATATCAAGGACATAAAAGCTCAATGCAAAGACATGAAGAAATAAAATGAGAGTAACGCCAGCAACACATAAACAAAGCAAGTTAAAAATAATAAAGAGGAATAATTCGTCTCACGCCAGACTAGAATTTTCAAAATGTGTTGGTGTTAGCCACAATTTCTACAGAGTGCAAGGCTTTGACGATGATGATACTGAGAATAGTTATAAAAATATTAGATGGTTCTATCCATAATACCTATACACACTAATACTTACTCTGTGTTAACACTTGGACATTCATCAATAATCATTATTCCAATTTCATCGGCGATGTCCATAATTTCCTCAGCGTAGGGATAATGTGACGTTCTGTAAGCATTTGCACCGATCCATTTTATTAAATTGTGATCTTTGATCACCAGTGGAAGATCCAAACCTTTACCCCTAATATCTGAATCTTCGTGTCTTCCGAATCCATGTAAATACAACGGTTTGTTATTCATCAAGAAGGAACTATTTGTCCAAGTTAGAGTTCTTATACCTACCGGTAGAAAATACTGGTCTACTGGACTGTGATCCTTGTCTAATAAATCCACCTAAAAATAAAGTGAAAGTTGAAGTTGAAAGTGACAATTTGAATGTGTGCTTGACAAACACAAACATTCCAATTTAAACATTTAGCAATAATTTGCGGAAGAGGTTGGACCAGGCTTAGTGTAGAGCAACTTGTCCTTACAGAAAACGATCAAAAGTGGTTTAATGATATTGTCATGGGTCTAGTCTACCCTGAAGAAGACAGACACGACACTGAAAGAAGAAGTGTTAAATGTACATGACGCTCTAGTACATGAACACACCTCTAGTAGTATTCGAAGTTTAGTTTCTAAGTGTTAAACAATGATCGGAGTTGGAGATGACGAGTATAGACAAGTATTGAAGAAAAGTATGATCATCATCATTCTAGCTTTAGGACACTGTGTGGGTCCTAGCCTATACAATACTTTCTCTCCGGTCGTTTCTATCCATCGCTTTCCTCCACCAAGCATATATTGCCATATTTCTTATGTCTTTATCGATGTTATCAACAAACCTTTTTCTGGTATTCTTCTTCTCCGACCAATGGGTCTATTAAGACGTCCAACCACCTCAGACGTCCTACTTAAATCTATTTTGCGATATCTGGTTCCTGGTATATTCTATCAAGTTCGCAGTATATCGTCTTCTCCATACTTCATTGTCATTCGCCATAGTACTTTTCTTTCGAAACATCCTTTCATTACCTTTTGTTTCAGGTTTCAGGCTTTTATTTTTGAGTCTAGGTTTTTTAATGATATATTAGGACTAGACATATTGGTGTTTTATAGAGTTTTACCTTTGTATTCGTCAATATAATCGAGCGTTTAAGGAGACTGAGCATATATAGCACGTTTTGGCCGTGCAAATTCTGCGATTTATCTCTGCAGTAGTGTTATTTTCGGGTATACAAGTTCTATGAAGTGCGTGCTTATTTTCATTTACTTAGTTTTGTTGGTGTTAATTATTAAACCAATTTTTGTAGCCACGTCTTTAAGTGTTACATATATCTCTCGTACAGGTCTACGTTCTCCCAATAATATTGATATCGTCAGCATACGCAAGGATTTTTGCACTGATTTGTTATAATATATTGAACCGGTGGTTTTGATTTGTGATATTTATAAAAGACGCTGTAAACAGTTGGAAGAGTCCATTTGCGCGACAAGGGAAGTCCGTTATACAACATGTAAACTTTTTATAGAGAACAGAGTCGTAGACTGTCTTGTAGTCTAGAAATATGTGATAAGTATCTATGCCATATTCCAGTGTTTTTTCTGTTTATCCTAGGTTTGAAAAAAAGTATAGCCTTTTGAAAAAACGAGAGCAAGAAACACAGAAAACGTCAGTCGGAAGAAAACCCTAGTAAAGAGATGTTATTTTAAAAAAATTATTTCGAATAAAAGTGCATGAATTATATTTTCAAAATTAAATACCTACTATGATAAAACTTTTAGTAGATATTTTTAGTGACAAAATTTTGCCAAATATAACACAAGACAAATTGTGGAAAATTTTGCACGAATTAGACTCCGTTTGGGCTGAGCACCATAGAAAATAAAATATGTTCTTAGAGGTAAAGAAAAAATAATTTGTTTGAGAAAGCGATATTTAGCAGATATTCGAAAACTGAAGGAAGCGGCACAAAATTGTTTATCTAGATCAAACATAGATTAATTTTATATGAAAAGTTGCGCAAGATAAACAGGTTACAAATGTTTGCCAGATGTTTACTAAAGGTCGTCGTTTGAATTTGGTCAAATGATATATTTCCTCCCAATCCATTATGTCGCACAATTCTTGTTACCATTCAAGATGAAAGGAACCATTATCTGACTTACTGGCATTAGCCATACATAAAAATACGTACATACTAACCTGAAAACTGTATAAATATCCAGGTTCATCATGCATAAGATAAGGCCACCATAGATTAGGATTCTCGATCTTCATAACTCCATAAAATCCACAAGTATCTTGACTGGAAAAGGCAACTGCACGGGTTTTGTCTATAAGACTCACGCGACAAATTTTAGATGACAAACTGTTGTCTCCAATGACCGTAATATTGTATTCCAGTAACGCTACAAAACATTTTACAATTAACAAAGGGCGATAATTTGAAAAATTCCCTCTTAAGGCGTTTAATTTTCTATCCACGATATTCTACCCTAATTTAATATTTTTTACTCAACCGTAAAAATAATTTGAATTTTTTAATCGACATGTCTCGTTCAAGTAACTACACAAAGATGATTAAGTTAACTAAATAAAGATCGGGTCAAAATCACCTAAACATAGTTTACGTGCCTTAATTGAAATAAAATAAAAAACTGGTCTTCTCTTTAGTATTGTCACCAGGAGAGGGTGCAGTGATCGTCGTGATATCATGTATGGTTTGTCTCCATAGATTTCTGTCACTTGTTATTTCTATTACATCATGCATAGGTCTTTTGCAACTTCCTGTGATCTGATCAATCTACCTCTTTAGAAATCTTCCTCGTGGTCTTCGGCCTTCTATCTTTCCTTGACTGATGAGTCTCTCCATCTTGTCTACGTCTGACGGCATGTCAAAATTATTTCAATTGTTGTTATTGGATTTTTCCTGAGAGTCTCTCACAGATCTTTAGTTCTTTTAGAATAGAATTATTTGTTCTACGGTTGGTCCATGGAATTTACAACATTCTTCTCCAGCAGAACATTTCAGTAGCGTCCATCTTCCTCCTTTATGAATTATGATTGCATTATTAATCAAGATTTGCATCCATATGTCAGTTCTGGAAATATTAATGGACCAAACTCATTTTTAGGGTTTTTAAAATATTGGGGTTTTTAAATATTTTGGTGATGTTTTCCATAGCGATCTTGGCTGTTATATGTAGAGGAATGTTGTGGTGCCTAATTACAAGGCCTAAGGTCTTTGTTATATTTAATTCCAGACTAAACCTTTTACTCTCATTGTTAACCAGCCAAATGAGACCAATCAGGTATTTTTGGTTGTTGGCAAGGAGGGCTATCGTCGGCAAAGCGTAGATTGTTTATGTTTCGGTCATTCATTGATATGACTTTTTCCCATCCGATTTTCTCATAATACGTTCTTCGTAGATACAACAGTTGTAGAGATATATACATTCTTGTCTGACACTTTGTTCAGGTGGAATTTTTATTTGAAAGTATGTCAAACACTTTTACTGATCCTGTAGTATGCTTGTACAACAAAGTCAAATGGCATTATTTATGGCTGATATTAAAAGAAGTGTGCATGCCCACTTGATTAGAAGGGAAATCAGGTGCTTTGGCATGCCCACTTCTTTTAATATCAGCCATAAATAATGCCATTTGACTTTGTCGAACAACTTGCAATAATCTATGGATCAGATGTATAACGGGATATTTAATTTTCTTGACTTCTCCATTATCTTATATACTAAAACGCTAAGCCCTTTTCTTGTCCACCACTTTACTCAAAAACCATATTAGATAATTAAAATATTTTTTCGGAATATTATTAGTATTACGTATGAGATTGTCAAGATATACTTTTGGTACAAAAATTCACTTCCGGTTTTGAGATGACCGGAAGTTAAAATTTACTTTAAGTTTTAGACCCCACAATGTATATATGAATCGAAAGGTCTCGTCGAGACGAATCTAAATATGTACTTCCAGTTGCGATCCGACACCGGAAGTCACCCGAAACGCGCATAAAACGTCAAGATAGAGCAAATCTGACACCGGATTCGTGATCAGCATGCAAAATTAACTGCTAAATGATATCCATGTCGACATTTGATGAACTAAAAATTGCATTCCGGTTTTGAGGTCGACTTCCGGTTTCGTTTTTATTGGTCAAATCAATAGAGAATTCAACGTAGAGTTCAAAAATGTAAGTTCACGAAATTATCATTTATAGTTTTTGAGTTATTGATAAAAATATTTTTACTTCCGGTCATTGTATATATTGTATATTTTTCTCGCAAAATAAAACTTTCATTTAAAAAACTCGATGTCGAGTTGGTCCGCTAGTTTGTCTTATTTTCAAAAGGTGCTCTCGTATACCTCTTACCTACCTAGGATATCCGAAATTGGTATGAGAAGTTTCCCCAGTGCTGTTACCGGAGTAGTATAAAACGGAGATGAGAATACTGACAACAAGTACAGATTGGAGTACAGGTACTTAGAGATATCATGTCGCTAATGAACAATCAAAATTGCTTATACAGAGGAAAAAGAAGAACACGTTTGTTTTAGAATCCCCAAAGTAAACCTCACATAATTAACGCTATAATTAAGTAACTTCAATCACTTACCAACGTTTTCTTTAACATCTACTGTAGCTATGGAAATGTCATCGATGTAAGTTTTGGGGGTTGTGTATAAAAAGACCGGTCGATCGATACCTGCATAGTTGAAAAAGTCAAAAGTGTAGGTTTGATCCAGTCTTCCGCTGAAAATTAAAGATGTTTATGTTGATTTTAAATAGATGGAGAAATAAAGGCACAAACAGCATTTAAAAAATATTAAATTCATAATAATAGACCAATCAAGTAAAAAATAAGCCGTTTTTCGTCACAACTGTACAGACGGGTTTGACAGTTGAAATTGTAGTATGACATAGTACAAAAATACTCTTATTTAGGGATTAATAAAAATTTCTATTGAAATTATTTTTAAATAATGGAAGGATATGAAAGATATGACTCATATCCACTGTAACGATATATTTTTTGCCTACCACACGGGGCATTAATACAAGGGGTAGAAAATTGGGGGAAGAAACTATGGGGGTGGAGATAGGGCAAGCAAAATAATCGCAACTTGTGCGAACGGCACTCAGGTTTTGGTAGGAGAGCTGGGGTCGTGGATAAGTAAAAGACAAGGGGGTTGGATTGGGGCAACTACAAAAAAATGAAATAAACGGTCATCAATCTCTTGGGACAAAATAAAAAGAAACAGGAAACACCTCTAGTAATTTATAAAGAGCGCCACTTCAAGGTGCCTAATTATAACTATTACAACAACTAGTTGTAACTTGAGATATAATTATTAAACATAAAAAACATATCTTTTCCAAATGGAAACTCAAAAAAAAGGGTTAGTTAAAAAAATAATAAACAAAATGTTAAGAAACAAAATTTAACATTTATTTTTGTGTCACCACAAACAGTTACAAAATAGACAGTGAAAAAATAATACAACAATAGTCGCAAAATACAAAAATACAAAAAAGACTTACATGTTTCATCTGTTTACAAATTCCAGGAGTTGGAGATACTAATATAAACTGACAAAATTTACATGTAAGTTAACCTTTCTTTTAAAGAAAACAAAACAAATCAATATCAAAAATAATAAAGCTAGCTGTCATATGTTAACATTAAATAAAAAAAATTAAAATGACAGCTAAGTTAAACCATACAATTTACAACTTATTAATTATTACAAATACTTTTTAACGTAAGACGAAGATTTTCCTGAAAAGGGACAAAAACAGAAAACTACAAATTTGACGTGAATTTGGACATGACGCTGGAGATCACCGCTCTTCACCGCGGCTCCAACGAAAAGTGACGAAATTTCGAAATTATCTTGAAAATTTGATCGCACAAGTTGGAATAAACAAAACACTTTGGGTTTAAGACACATAAACAAGACACAACGGAAATTAAGACGTAAATTCTTAATTTGTAAACGCAATATCGGGCGGTTTGAACAAAGAAATATCGAAGAAATTTGCGCCTGTGACATAAACAAACAATAAAATGATTTATTATTGACGGCGGCGACCTAAAAAGAACGAAAGATTATTTGGGTTTTAAATTGAACGATACGAACTAAGAATCATTGAAAAAATTCTTCGTTATTATAATGCATATATAAGTGGATTTCAATTAACACATATACAAGGGGATTCCAATAAATTTCAAATGCTACACCACTATACACAAAAAAGGCAGAAGGGATGAATGTGACAATTACAGAGGCATTGCCGTGACAAACTCGGTCAGTAGAATATACGGAAAAGTAATTAAAAACAGAATAGAAAGCGAATATAAAGACTTAGGGGCTGAGGAACAGGCAGGATTTAGTGCAGGTAGATCTACTGTTGCCCATTTGTTTTGTATTACACAGATTATTGAAAAGAAAATAGCTGTTAATCAAGAAGTACATTTACTGAATGTAGACCTACAAAAGGCTTATGATAGCGTACCACATTATAAATTATGGGAAGCGTTAGAGAAAACAAACATAAGCATGAATTTAATAAATGCGACGAAGGAACTGTACGCTAATGCTAACTCAAAGGTAAAGGTTGGAAATATTCTGTCAAGTGTATTCCAAATGAATAAAGGGCTTAAGCAGGGCTGCTGTCTCTCCCCGACATTATTTAAAATTTATCTAGAACATGCTCTAAAACTGTGGAAGTGCAAATGTAGAAATATGGAATGCCGATTAACAACAAGACCATATACACTTTGTCATTTGCAGATGGTCAACTAGTGATAGCACAATATCCAAAAAAACCGAGTATATGTGTATCGGCGGGAAACAACAGGACCTCATATTAACCAATTAACCTCAAGTTTTCAAACATTGCAAGACATATAAATATTTAGGTATGATCATCACAAAAGAAGGCAACGTAGACGACACAATTGAATAGAAAAACAACCAAGCAAGAAGAGCAATTTCCCTTCTCAATAGTATACTTTGGGATCAATCAAACTCTAATAATAACAAGCACAAGATATATAATACAATCACTAAAAGTATAACTACCTAAAGTAGTGAAGTATGGCAAATAAAGGAAAGATACAAGAGAAAACTGGAGGCAACGGAAATGGATTTCTGGAGACGTTCAGGTGGAAAATGTAGAAAAGAAAGAGTAACGAACAACAGAATAAGAGAAATTATAAAAGTAAAACAATAGTAGACGATATTGGTACCCAAAAACTCAGATGGTACAACCAATATTTTATGAAAAAAGTCATTTTTTGACTTTCAAGTCAAAAAAGTCACAGTCTTTAATAAAACTTTTATCAAATAAAATGTTGTAAACAAAGAGCCCTTTGCGTTGCGACTAAAGTAAAAGAAGTGAGGGTAGCCGACTGAAGGACTAGCTGCGATCTTCCAAAAACCCACACAGTTTCAAAATAGAAAACTCAGAAAAAAATGACATATCTCAGGATATGTCACTTTCTTAAGACACCTTTTTATTGTTATTTAGTTATTTATTTATTTAAAATATAATTATTATAATTCAATGTTATTTATAAACAATTTTTCCATATACTCTTATTAAATTTGAACAAATCAGTTTTTAATATTAAAAAAATTATTGTTTTTAAAACAAAAAATGGTATATATAATATAAGAAATTATAACTTCTTAAATATATTATATGTGGTTTCGACACCGTATTTATTTATATATAGCAGTTGCGGAACACGGAACTTGGCGCGAAATTTACAATTAAAACACAATGGGTCACTAAACAGTTATTGTTAAGTTTTAGGTTTAATTTGATGATTGCTAAACTTAAAAATATTTTTTTCACTGATTTATCGAGCCTTGAAAATCCGCAACTCTATCCACCAACTCTATACTGCAGCTCTGTGGTATAGAGTTGGAGGAAGATCGGTGATAAAAGAACTAAAGCAGGCCACAGAATAACTAGGCCTGAACATACAACTTTCAAAAAACAAAATACATGATTAATTTAACTCCAAATGATGTTAGAGAGTGTAGCAACGAAGTATCAGGTGTTTAGCTGTATTTACTTAAAACATAAAATTAGAATAGTAAAAGACAATCAAAACTGTGATATTTATCGCCGTATAGGTTTGGGATGGTAGCATGTTGTTAAAATGCGACATATTCTAAAAGTATAACCAATGTATAGTATCAGTAATACCATATGGTTCCAAAACATTAACACTGACTAACAAATCTACCATTAAATTAAGAGTAACCCAAAGAACAATGAAAAGAGTGGTGATCACAAGAAGAGATATGATAGCAAAGAGCATAGTAAGAGCGAGGACTAAAACAATATATCTCATATATAAGATTGCATAAGCACTTGTTTCTAAACATGTAAAAATAAACTTGTCTATTGTATGTAGTCTAGTCACCCTGCTGAATGAAATAACAATGGTACTTTGACTTTGAATGATCGTTTTTATGAATTAAAGCAATACTGACAAATAAGTCTTATATTTATTCTACAAAAGCAAACTAAAGATTTTTAACGTATTTTAGACTAGCAGAAAGACGTTTGAGATTTAATTTCAATGCAGAGCTACTACTGCCATCCGCTTATATGTATTTCGACCTTATTAGATCTCCTCAGAGCGACATATATGTGGAAGCTCTGTGTACTTTGACGAAACTTTAATTTGGGACAGAGGTGAGAAATAAAAGAAAGCGCAACCCTTAATTTGAACTCCCATGCTTTGTGTACCGATAAGAATTGGGGTATAGTTTCTAAAGGTATTATTACATATTCTAGTATTGATTTATATGTGAGACATGCTGGATCAAATGACCCAATAAAAATGTCCCGTGGGCTTAAAGTTTATAAGATGTTATTATATCCAAAAGGTGTTTAGCGGCTTTCGTTTTCCAATATAGAAGAGTCTCCCCAGAGCTCAAGATCTTTGATACTATAGGTACGTGGAATGAGTTAATTTCCCCTTAGAGGGAATATTGCTTAAATCTGAATCTAGAAGATTTTCTAATATCAAACTCGTGGGCAGTATTGAACTTGTTTATAACATGACATGTTTATAACATGATGAAAAAAGCGGCTGATTACTTAGGCTCGATAACATGAAAATAGCCCACCAGAGCCTCCCTTTTGATACTGTAATTATCTGGTATAAGTGAATGTCCTCCTTAACAGTAGTTAGATTATTTAAACCTGGATAGTTAAATAACAAAATTATTTACCTTACTAATTCTTCAACCTTTCCTTGTGGTATGGTGTCAGGTAATAACGTATTATCGCATGCTACCGTAACCAAATTCTCCTTTCCAAATTTAACAAAACTTGTAATTTCTGCAGCAAATGGCAAGTGGCCTATTTCGTGACTCATTACTAGTTCGCCATTTATCCACTGCAATAAAAAAAAGTATTTAAAAATATATTTGCGATGGAGAAAAATAAAAAGTTCAAAGAAAAGTTTCAGATGATAGCAAATCTCGAAACGTGTCTATACAAACAGTTGATCTTAAATATGTTTTGAAATTGTGGTCAAATTTTACCAGGTAAATTGTTAAGAATACAAATATCATCATTATATTTGACTTTGCTACCCTACTTATATTTCTTAATAAATTTTATCTTGGGTCATACCTATATTAGTTATCTTAACAGGCATGTTGTCGTTGTTAAGATCCCGTGGACTGACCGAGTCACAAATGAGGAGGTCCTCAGAAGAATGAATAAGAACCGAGAGGTACTGACCACCATCAAATCTCGAAAGGTACAGTTCTTCGGACATATTATGCGAAATGAATCCAGATATGCTCTCCTTCAAGCCATGCTGCAAAGAAAAATATTTGGAAAACGAGGTCCAGGAAGAAGAAGAACCTCTTGGTTAAAGAACCTCAGAATCTGGTTCAATACAACATCTGTGCAGCTTTTCTGCGTTGCTGCAGATAAGATAAAGATTGCCATGATGATGGCCAACATTCGTAACGGATATGCACATCAAGAAAAAGTCCTCTACCACACAAGCCTCAATACCAAAAACAGTAACAAAGGGGTTATAAAATGTTGTTGCATATCACTAATTCGCTTCAATTTGTATATCGATGACTTAATTGGAAAATAGGTAAAACGACTCTCCACGTGGATTTTATCTAGAGCACAATAAATCCTTAAACAGAATCCTCTATGCCGATGACACTGCTATAGTAGCGACGACTGAAGACATACTGATGACCCTACATAAACCACAGATAGCAAACCAAAACAAAAACAAAAACCAAAACCAAACAATATACTTACAAAATTTCTAAACATTGTGACATGTCGAAACGCTTTTATTGTGGGAGTGAAGGAACGAAAGGTCCGTAAAGGCTGATGATGATGATAATGATGATGATATAATAATATTAAATATACTTACTACTTGGGCTGCATAGGAAACGGATCCAAATCTTAACCACACTCTTTCCGTTTGCTCCCAACTTTTGGGAACAAAGAAATATCTGTCATACCAGACTAATCCTACGTGGTCTCTTATTCTCGAATCAGTCGTAATGTCATTATAACTAGCAGGTACTGGCATCAATTGTACATCAAAGTTGAGAACCTAAAAATTAAATGGTAAAAATTAAACTGCTTGATTTCTATAGAAAAGAAAATTAAGTCCTACTGAAGAGTACATCAAAATGTCACTGGGTTAGGTCGATAAAGTAGATGTATTAACATAATGTAACAAAACGATATGATTAATTAGGTGTTACAAACCTTGACTTTAGAGTTTTTGATTAGTTTTTTCTACTTTTTTTGGCATTCAACTGATCATTTCGGTTGTACTATTCTTATGTTATCGATGTCTTACAGATCTAGTCTTCTTCTTTGAAGTCCTTGTCCGGTCTGCCGGACGTTGGCAATCACTATAGCAAAAATTTTTTTATTTTGTGCAATACGGAAAAGCTGTTCAGCACTTCTTATGTCTATCTATTTTCGAGTGTTTCTTAGCCGTGGCCGTTGGTTTTTTTCAATTCCACCTTCGGCGTTCGATTTTACCCATAAGTATCAGCTGTAGTAAGTGGTATTTTTGTCCTCTCATCACGTGCCCCAAATATGCTATTTTCATTATTTCTTTTGTTTTCTGTCTCTAAGTAAAAACTTCTTTAGCGACATTGTACACTATTTGGATGGGGAAAAAGCATTGAATACGTGATATATTTTTGCGCCCGTCACCGCAAATTGGTCGCAAAGTCGCACAGCTCAGAAGCGGCTCGACGGATCGTGACGTATCTCGTTGTCGAGTTCTCGTTGGAAAGAGAACAGGATAAGTATTACAATAATGGAAAAAAAGCAGGACGGCATTGCCAAAAGAGTATTAAATCATATCTCCGTTATTATTAGTCCGATTCGAGCGTATGGTGCGTTAAATGAAAGGGAAGGGGATAACGATTTATTAAGATATAATATGAAACTATATCATAGGGCACTGAGGATGAAAATAGATTTACCATATGCAATATCTGACAATTTTTTTGGTACTGAAGACAAATTTTGATTTATTAACTTAAAGAAGATTTCTGGCTGAGTACAAAATAAATAACTGATCGAAAACTCACATGCGACATAGCAAATGAAAGGAGAGAATATACCGAATATACTAAGATAAAAAAAACAAACAAGGCGACTACCAAAAAGACACTACACAGTATATTCGTTATTCTTCTTCTTGTTCCTCTTTATAAGCAATTCTGCTTGTTCATTGGCGCTTTAATACCTCTGTGGAAATTTGTCACTCCATCTTTTGCGCGGTCGTCTGATACTTCTGCCGATTGGTGACTTATCTCTTGCTATTTTGACAACACGGGTCTCTTCATTCGGCTTACGTAGTAATTCCATTCTTTTTTCTATTTTGTGTCCATTTATTTATACACTGTACGTTACATTTTCTTCTGTCTTCACTTCTCTTTTGATCTCTCAGCGTATTTCCTGTAATTCTTCTCAGTACTCTCATCTCTGCCGTTTCCAGTAGCCTTTGTGTTGTGGCTGTGGCGATGTGTCTGACGAATATGTGATTATTGGTATTACACTGGCTTTATAGATCCATCTAGTGTTATTAAGGCATCCTGACAGTCTATTTGCTTTTTGTACTTGATCAAGATGAAGATCTCCAACACGATGGACAGAAAAAATGAAAACTCTGGTGGGAAAATCCCTACATAAAGCCGTCCATATGGTCCAGGATCGCAGCCAATGGGAACAGCAAGCCAATAATATTTAGAGTGTCACCACACCCTGATAAGGACTCAAGGAATGAGGAGGACGAGGTTCCTATTTTTCTTCGCCACTTATTTCTGTATATTGTGTCTTCTTTTTTTAAACCCTTCTCTCTCAAGTCCTTTGCCACATAAGCATCACGTCAAAAACAGTAACAAAGGGGTTAGGAAATGTTGTTGCCTTTCACTAATTCGTTTCAAATTGTATATTGATGACTTAATTGAAACATGGAGGCGTATGTCATTATTGGTATTACACTGGCTTTATAAATTCTTGACTTCATCTCAGTGTTAATGTGTCTGTTTCGCTATATAGTGTTATTAAGGCATCCTGCCAGTCTATTTGCTTTTTGTACTTGATCTTTCACTTTTTTGTCCAGATCTCCATAGCTGGACAGTGTAATTCCAAGGTATTTTATTTCCATTAGCTACTTATTCAATACTGATGCCATCAATTTCTATTTTGCGTCTCTCGGGTTCTTTGCTAATTACTATTGTTTTAGTTTTCTAAGATCAGATTGTCGTATTAAATTCTTTTGATCTTATGTTAAATCTGTGGACCAGTCTTTACAGACTATCTTCATCTTGGACTATCAGTATTGCTGTCAATATATTCGTTATTAATGAAGATATAGTTACATACGAAATAATAAGGATGACAACAGATTTACTATAAGACAAATTCTGATTTTGATTTGAAGAAGGCCTCTGACTGAGTACAAAATAAATAACTGATCGAGTCCTCGTATGTGACATAGCAAATGAAAGAACAACGGTTTTAATGTAAAAAGACTGATATTAATTTTATATAATCACATTTGAAATAATAAATATTTACATCTAATTAATATTTATAAACAATTATTAATTTTATTTATCTTAACTTAATACTTATAATTTCAACGAAATTTGAGATGTTTTCATTCCTGTCGGCACTCCCAAGTGTAATACCTTCTTGTTTTAGTTTTTTTTTTTCAATTACATGTTTTACTTTTGTTCCCATCTTATTCTACTTTTTAGCATTATCCCAACTAACTGAATCTTTACTTTTTAGTGAAACTAACATTTTTCGCAGGATTTTCCTTCCCCAATTTCCATCATGGTTAGACAAATAAATAAAAAAATTTATTGTTTCTTACCTCTTTAAGACTCCTTCTATACCAATGGTTCTCAAAACCGACAAAAGGGTTGGTCACATTCGGAACTAAGAAATTCCAAAGTCCATCTAATGAGATCACTTGACGAGTCTCTGTATTTCTGGGGTACAAAATACCACCCCTGTGTATTTCGGACGAGCAGAGTTGAACGAATATGGAAAATATCACAGCAATTAGCATCATTTGCACGTTATTTCAACTGAAAAGAAAGATACTGGTTAATATTGATATTCAGAAAGTACTTATTTAAAATTATTAATAATAAGTTATTTATGCTTATCCGGTGAGATTTGCACAGATATATATTTGTCCATTTATGCAAAATTTAGCTCTTATCTGTTTATAAGAGAGACTCTGATATCTAATCTTTATTTATTTAATTTTTTTATGATTTTTAAGATACATTTCCTATTTTCTTAAGTCTAGTAAACAGATTGTAGGATGCGTAGAGACAGACTTTTGCTGTGTACTTTAGACATGATAAACGATATACCATTTTCATTCCATGTTCACTTTAATTTGACACACACTTTTTAAAAGTCTTGCTGAAATAACCTCTTGGGAAACTGAAACAACTAAAAATTTTCGGTATGTGGCTTTCCCCCTATATGTGGTTTCTCGACACAGCCAGACTCGATACAGCCAGAGCACAGAGAGTACTGGAAACAGCAGAAATGAGAATGCTCAGACGAATTACAGTAAATATACTGGGAGTTCCAATAAGAAGTGACGAGTTAACAACAAAATGAAGTGTATAGGATATAAAAAAATGGATACTAAATAAAAAAAGAATGGCAGACAAAAGGGTCGAAAATATCAGCTACATTTAAACCGCCGACAAAATACATAGATCTTAATACTGCAGCGATTAAAAACTCATCAGTCTTATGCCCTGATGAATGAGCTCCTAATGAATGATATATGACCAAATTGACGAAATACGAAGAAAGCCTCGATTATACACAGTTTGGTTAATACAACGCTTTAGGAACACGAGAAATTCTATTTGAACTTAACCTACTTCTCAATCTAAATATGCATCAACAAAGAAATGCCTACCTAAATGTGTCAGTATCAGTGATCATAAGAGCGTTTGTTTTTTTTATTGCCTTGTATTTTTCTACCTGTCAATAATTGAAAATCGATATAGTTTCTATCTTTTTACATTTTAAAATATAAGACTAAACAAACTTCAAGAGTCTGTTTATATTAGTGAAGTGCCGCTTCCAGGATGTTTTAATTACTGTCGCTCTTCAATTCGTTTTCTACCTGTTCCGCCTAAGGGAGGGGGTCTGAAATCTTCAAAAGACATCTTAGTCCAGGACGCCGCCTGACTGACCTTAGTGCAAGATTCGTTCTTCGTACTTCTGGCGATAGTTCTCGAAGTACTTAAAAACGGTCTATGGTCGCCGAGTCTACGCTGAACGCCTACCTGATAAACCAGACCCTCCTCGACGATCGTGTCCTTCTGCGCCATAATCCTTCCCTCGAACAGATACTCCGCCACCAAATTTATCAGGGGTAAAAAAGGACATTTTCTTTCCTCCATTACCTCTATTATGTCGTTCCACTGCAGCGTATTGAATGCATTCCTAACATCGAACATTAGCAGGGTCGCCCAGCGGTGTTCATCCCTTCTGTTGCGCAGTGCCTCGAGTACACTCACTATTGCATCAATCGTGCTTTTCCCTTTACAAAAACCAAATTTGATGGACAGATGGAGCTAATTCTAGTTCTAGAAACCACGCAGGTTCCGTTCGTCCTAGACCCAGATGGTATCTGATCCAGTCCGGGGGACCTGCAGGTCTTGAGTGAGCCCAATGTCTCGACGACAAATTCATCCATAGTCAAGGGTACGGTCCGCTCAGCTCCCTCGTCCTTCCATACCCCTTACCATCTGCCGTCCGGAAAGATCTCTCGTGTTAACTCGAGTTTCTTATCCATAGGCAGGATAAGGAGAATACGCATGAAACTTCTTCATGGCGATCCTGTATCCCTGACCCCAGATGTGCTCATCCAGCTTTTCACATAGCTCTTTCCATAGCCTCCATTTTTCTGTACGGATTTTCCTGTAAAGTTCCCTTTTCCTTGCGCGGTACTCTTCCTCGATGACCTCAGGGTTGATCCCCGCTCTGCCCCTTGGCCTCGTTAAACGCCTTTTTATTGCTATACATTCATTTCACAGTGCCTCGATGTCCGCATTCCACCAGTATGGCATCCTCTTGACATCACGGTGAGCTATCTTGCTTCCTTCCAACGCTTCTTTATTGACTCTCTTCAAGTTTTCCACCGTCGGTGCCACAATCCTCATAACTGCATATCATGATATAATAATGACCAAGGTAATTTTGAAGTGAATACTTATTATTTAGTTCCAAGACTAAACATCCCCGTGTGTCAATTTTTACGTTACCCAAAGTTATATCCAACTTCTGGGCACCCTCACTGTCCACCCATGTCAAAAGTTTGTTACAAGACCAAACATGTTGCATAAAAGTAAACAGGAAACAATAATATCAGATATGCAGATAATAGTGTATGTAATAATCTGCAAGACATCAAGTATATGTTCAACTACATCAAAAAAGAAAATGGAAAAAATTTGGACGTGATCGAGAAAAATTTGCCATAGTAGGAAGGAAGGAAGAATATTTGATTGCAGCCACATTTAACTAATTAGTGCAGCTGTGTGCACAGTTCAAATTGCTGTGATCACTGATGACAGCCAAACTCTACTTCAAAAGGGAAAAGGAACTTGAAGGAGAAGAAATATGATATTAAATGTTAGGCTTTTCCTTAAGTTATAGATAAAAAAGATGCATAGGAGTCTTTCTAAGAATTTTGGGAAATTATAGAGATTTGTATTTAAGAAACAGGACTATTTTATGAGTTGGTTTACCAATTTTTCGATTACTGCCAAGTAAGTAGGTGAATAAGATTCAATTCTGTTTATCCACTGTTCATTCTACTATCGTGACAAGTTTCATAACGTATTTATCATTACAGAATTATTTTAAAAACAATCTAATGTGCGTTTCTTATCGAACATAGGTCATCAACATTTAAATAGTGAATGAGGTATTAATATTTCAGAAAATTTCCTTTCGATTAAAAGTAATCATTTTTGAAGAAAATTTTATGATATATTAATTAAGTTTTTAATCAACGTTAACGTGCGTCAACAAAAAGATTTGGGAAGCATAATTTTAATGGTTCTGAAACTATTTTCTTTTAGTATGCCTATATTATGTACAATATTTAATGGGTATAAACTACAATTATTTTAATTCAAAATGGCGTTTAGTAATTAACGTTTAGATTTAAACTTAGGATAAAAACGCCAAATACACATCTTTTCAAATAAAATTATGGTTTATTTCCATTAAATATAGTAGTATATACTTATATTCATATACAGTGATGAGTGTCTTACCACCCGGCAAAATAGCGGAAAGGATAGAAGACCCATTAAGTTGTGAGATAGTACGAGATAAGGCTAGTTATTAGACGTGTCTATTTGACTTCAGTCATAACTATACGGATGACCTCGAAAATATTTTATTTTAATAATTTCTGATGTTAGAATAAATGATTAAATATATTAAGATATATTATAGTAAAAAACATTAATTAGTAGCGATTTTAAATTATAAATCTTTAAGTTTATTTAATAACAAAAATAACTCAACTGAAATATTTGACTAAACTAAATAGGTATGTTCAGTCCGAAAACAATTGTTGTATGTTTAGTTGGCGTAATAGTTAGAGACGTTGTCTATTGATAAGAAGACTGGGGTTCAATTCTCGCAGAAGGGTAAAATTTTTGTTTTCGAGGAAATCCTCGTCAGATTTATGTCGCTCGTACCCAGCGTCTTCGAAAAGTAAATGTTTGGGGAGGCATAATAGGGAATCATGTCATTGGTCCATTTTTTATAAACGGTATGTTGACTGAGCGGAAATACTTGGAACTTCTGCAAAATGAAATTGTCTCAGCCCTTTGTAAATTTACCAATACCTTTCGATTCCATATGGTTTCAACACGATGGTTGTCCTGCACATAATTCTCGCATCGTCAGTGAATATCTCAGTACGACTTTTCCTAATCGATTGATTAGTGGCCACGGATATTTTTTTATTTTTGTAAAATTAGTTTTTTAGTGATTCAAAACGATCTTTGCATAAATTTAATAATTATTAAAAAAAAAAAAAAAAAAAAAAAAAAAAAAAAAAAAAAAAAAAAAAAAAAAAAAAAAACATGTGGGTTTTAAACTCTAATCGTCTGCGATGTCTGTATCGCAATGTCGAATTCTTACCACTAATCCACGAAGGATTTATAATTATTTCGTGACAAGAGTGTATGAAACTCTTCAAATCATAGTAGAAATTATTCTTGGTTAATAATTTAAAACTTTAGATTAAATAATCACTATTAATTAAATTATTTTATTCACATTTTTGCTTTATTGTGGTCAATCAGTTTTTACTTTATGCGAAATTAAAAAATGGAAATACGTCACACATTCGACGTTACTCATAATAATTATGACCGAGGTGATTTAGCTCGAATCTAACGTCTAAAGGTGTGAGACTGTCGATAGTGGTAATGTAATGTAATATAAATTATAGGTTTTTCCGATTATTTCTCACCTCTACGAGTTTCATCTCTTTTTATTTCACAAGGTAACTGTGTTTTCTATCTCTTACGTTAAAAAGCCGGGTGGTAAGACACTCATCACTGTATATATATATATATATATATATATATATATATATATATATATATATATATATATATATATATATATACATATATATATGTATATATATATATATATATATATATATATATATATATATATATATATATATATATATACATATTTATATTCTTTGTGTTAAATAAAACTGCACTTTATATAAATAATATGCATGATCATTGGTATAAAAAATTGCATATTATTAGCGTTTTTAACAATACCATTAAAACCCCAATCGTGATATCCGTAAGTCTTTTATTATGTTAATAATGTCATTTAGAATTGTGTTATTTATGTATAAATGCACAACAAAACAGATAATTAGGAAGATAGTGGTGTTTTATAAACATAATCCAAGGGATTTTAATTTATTTTAATGTTTTTTTGATAAAGTGTCTAAATAACGAGTTCCAAATACATAGGTAATTATTGTCAACTACCACAGATGCATACAAAACCATCATAAACAACATTTGAGGTACATTTTATATGGCTATAAACTTTGAATAACGTGACGAGAATAACAACTAGGAGATAAAATAAACAAGAGAAAGTGAACGCGTGATTTTATGGAAAAAACGCCAGATTTTTAATTAGTTTGTAAATAGTAAAGTCAAATCGGGAGATAATTTAATCTGTGCGGTTTTATGTAATAATATTTAGCACTATACTTAATATAGAAATTCATGATGATGATATTATAAGGGTCTTTTACAGGAATGTCTTTACAGCAGTAAAATTATAAATATAAAAATGTATAAAAATAATATGACTACACCGACAAATCTCGCGTATAATACAACATAAAATGCAAATGAGCAAGCCTCTATGGAGACCTAAACGCAAAAGTTCGTAGAGAATAGCAATTTCGACCCACAATAGGTGAGCAGAGTCTCCACTAGCAACCAAATAACAATAGCATAATAGCAATAAATAGTACTCGCATAAATAAAGTTCTTTGATAAAAAAAAATTAAGGTTTTTCACATACATATTTTCATACATTTCATTTATTGAAGTAAAAAATTTAAAACAACTAAATATTCACTTATAACTAGACTTCGGCAAATATGCATATTGCATATTTTGCATATTGTGCATATTTTATGTAAATATTTCATATTTTGGCATATTTGTATAAAAGTTTGCATAAAGTGCATAAAAGTTCAGATTTTTATACTGTATTTGAAAATTTTTAAACATACCAATTTATTTCAATTCTTGTATAAAATTTTGTAGTCATTTTAATCAAGAAATAATCTAAGTACGTAATCTCTACAGGTACAAAACATTTACAATTTCAAAGAAGATCAATTTAAGTAGCCCTCAACATTCTTAGAAAGTCTCGGTCACTGAGGCATTCAGTTATTGGATAATCGCTAAGGGTTCGCTCATTTGCATTTTATGATCTAATCCCCAAATCTATCTACAATTTATTGTATCTTAACAGCAGGTAAACGGCTAATAGTTTTGTTCCTAATTTAGGGATTTTCCAAAATCTCCCAGTTTATTGAATTAGGTACCTAAACATTTCTAATTTGATGCTCAGATTTGTAAATCATTTTTGTTTTGATATTCAAAGCGTAAACACTCGTTGTGCGTAACAAAAAGGAAGATTGTGATTTTATAATGCCTAAAACAACCAGTGCTTCAACTTGGATTAAACCTTATAAAGAGCTGTCTATGGATATGGGAAAAATCTACTGTTCAGTCTGTGGCAAAATTGTAAGTATCTAATATTTTCTATTAAATATCTAATATTTCATACATACAGAGTGTTTCCAAATGACACTTACAACGTTTGACTGTAGATACTTCTCGAAAAATTGAACAAAACGATATAGTTAATGAGGGGTCAAACTTATTTACTTTTCGAGATACAGGGTGTTAAAATTAAAAAAAATTAAATTCTTTTAGTTAATAACAACAATAACTTTAAAACCAATAAACGTATTTACTTGAAATTTAGTACTCGTAGGTTGTTTTTAAATGAAAAATAGCTTCCTTTAGTGAGAAAAAATTGTCCATGGTACAATACAATGGTGTGTACCTATTTAGAAAAAATTTTCACCTTTACTTTTTTTATGAAGTCAGCTATTCTAAAACACAATTATTTTTATTGTAATTGAATTAACAAAAAAAAAACTTTTGTTGAATTTTAAAATAATTTATATGATGTACTAATGGTTAGTAACAAAAACTAATTTGTGGATTAATACTGCATTTAAAACACTTAGCGAGTGTTTTTTTTTTCCAAACCAGTTATTTGATTAACCAAAAACACATTGTATATTTTTATATTTTAAAGGTTGGGTTAAAATAAAGGTTTTTATTTTTATTTATAGATAGCATGTGAGAAGAAATTTCAGATAGACCAACATGTGAGAACTGCTTCACACATTGCAAAAAAAGGAAAAATAGGAGGAAAACATCAAACTTCAATGGCTAAATGTTTCCAATCTACTTCAAAAAAATTAGATGATCAAGAAACTTTTAATGAAGACTTGTGTCGCGCATTAGTGTCTGCAAACATACCGCTTTCAAAATTAGCAAATGTAAATTTTAGTTCGTTTCTAAAAAAATATTGCAAACTTAATGTTCCAAGTGATCGGTTTCTAAGAAGAAATAATGTGAACGGGCTATACTCGTCGGTGTTAATTAATATTAAGGAAGAAATTGCAGATAATTATTTTTACATATCTGTAGACGAAACCACTGATTCCTCAGGAAAGTATATTGCTGATTTATTGATTGGTGTTCTTAAAGAAGATACCTTACCAAAATCTCATCTTATTTCATGCCAGCAACTTAAGAAAACAAATGCTTTAACAATTTCGCGTTTTATACAAGAAACATTAGCAATTTTTTTTCTTCCGACAACTATTCCTTCTAATAAATTACTGCTTATTTTATCGGATGCTGCTCCTTATATGGTGAAAGCAGGACAAAATTTAAAAATATTTTTCCCAGATTTAATATATGTTACTTGTGTAGCGCATGGATTAAACAGAGTTGCAGAGGAAATACGAAAAAAGTTTCCTCTTGTAAATACCATGATATCCAGTGTCAAAAAAGTATTTCTTAAATCTCCTATAAGAATTCAACTTTATAAAGAAATGCTACCTAACATTCCTCTTCCACCACAACCTATTTTAACGCGATGGGGAACATGGTTAGAAGCAGCTAATTTTTATGCAGATCATTTTGTTAAAATAAAGAACATAATTGATACGTTAACAGATGAAAGTTCCCAATCTCTTTTGGATTCTAAACAAACTTTTCAGAGTAACTTGCTTCAACAAGAACTTTTATTTATAAAATCAAATTTTAGTTTTGTTCAAAAAACAATTACTCAGTTAGAATAACCAAAACTGTCATTGTTCGAAAGTACAGCATTAATAAAAGAATTTGCGTCATGTTGTCGGAACGTTAGAGGTAATATTGGAAAAGATATTTTAAAAAAATTTGAAGCTACTATGGAAAAAAATAAAGGTTACCATATTCTTTCTGAAGTAGTCAGTGTTCTAGCTGGAAATATTTCGGAAACAATTAATTTAGAACCAAATGTTTTGGTTAGTTTGAAAAATGCTCCCGTTACATCAGTTGATGTTGAACGAAGTTTTTCCATATATAAATATATGTACTCAGACAGAAGCCACAAGTTTTTGTTAGAAAATTTTGAACACCACTTGGTCATTTATTGTTACCATAATTCTAAATAAGTTTATTCATACTTAAAAATGATGTAGTTACTTAAAATAAATGTAAATCTTAATGAATAGTAGGAAATATTTAGTTATGTACACTTTTTTTTTTAAATAAAATTGTTACTATTTTACGATTTTTTTATTTATTTGTATGCATATTTTGTAAAATATTTGCATATTTTCGGGTAAACACGTGCATATTTATGCGCATATTTTCTACATTTTTATTTGCATATTTGCCGAAGTCTACAGTTATAACACTAACTTGCACTTCAATAACAAACAGTTGAGCAAATAATCTCAATGGGAGCGTTGGCTTTGCATAGTTTTAGAAAGTTTGGATAAATCTGGCTCATAACTTGTTGTTTTAAGTTTCAAACACGACTCTAAATTTTCATTTGTTAGTTGGCTTCCTAGTTTACTTTTAATTATATTCATGCAAGAGAACGCTTGCTCGCAAGAATATGTAGTACTCCAAATGCCAACTTCTTCACCTCACTGTAGCAATCTGGAAGACTATTCCATGCGTCGAAGTCCCTCAATTCGCGGCATTTTTTTCAAAGCTGTCCACTTTTTTGCGTTACGTACATACATTTCTGGACTTCCAACTCTTCCAACTTTCTTTTCAATTCTGTAAATTTTCCACTCCATAAAGCTTAACTTTTTAAATCGATCAATTGCATTTCTAAAGATCCAGTATGAATTCCAAATGGCTCAACGTGAATTTCGTTACTATTTGTGTTGAGAGGATTTACTATGAATGTAAAATCGAATGAAAATCGAATTCGAATTCGAATGCTAAAGTAGTTTTGTTGGTTTTGAATTGTTCAAATCTGCCAGGAAATTCATCTTTAATTTTTTTGGTAACTCTGCTGAAGTAATTCGTGTCAACAGTTGCACTGGTTTTATTGCGATATTGCTTTAGAAATTGAAAATGAAGTAACTTGCCGCTCTGAATATCTTCTGCAAAAAGAATTAATTTGTCTTCAAAACAAACCAATTCTTCCACCAAAACATAGGCTGGGTTTCCCTTTCCTTGCAGTTTTAGATTCAGCTTATTTAATTTCGCTGTTTTAATATCCACCATAAGGTAAAATTTTTGCAACCATTTGTCGTTCCTTAATTCTAGGTGAATGATGCCTTTTTCATTTAGGAATGTATTTATTTCATTCAATCACAAAGCAAAACGTTTTAACACCTTACCTTTGGAAAGTCATCGCACTTTATTATGAAGAATACCATTTCGTTTAAGAATTCTTTAAACTGGTGATGGTAGAGTGCTTTTAACTAGATGCTATTAACAATCTTGATCACCAAATTCATGATCTCAACTATTTCGGCTGGAAATGTTTGGGCACAAAGCGATTCTTGGTGTATTATGCAGAGAAACGTAAGAGTTTCGTGATTTAATTTGCTTTGAAGAATTGCTATAGCCCCTTTATTTTTTCCTGTCATACTTCTGGCTCCATCAGTTGCTACTGAAACGATTTTATTTAAATCGATCTCATTGTCTTCAAGGCATTTTTGCACGGCATGCGCTATATCTTCCCGGACTTGTTAGAACGTGGTTATCATTACGCAGTCTGTACTTTTTGACGACAGTGACGTCGCGTGTCACGGTGGAGGGGTGCGGTGGGAAGCGAGTGTAAGTGACTGAGAGGATCGGTGTTTAATCATCGTTGATCGATTTAGAAGCCTTTTTAAAACTTTTTTTTGGTAAAATAAATAATATTTGCGTGTGGAACTAAAGAGCCGCAGCTTCACATCAAAAGAGCAGCATGAGAAGCAGGTTGCTGACCCCTGACCTAGCAAGATCACTTGTGATTGGTGATTGCCAGCACATACTTCGCCCTAACAGATATACATAAAGGCCTTGGAAATTACCAGACGCTTTTAAAATAAAATTGATCATAATAATGTTATTGCAGACTCAAGACACCAAAATCGAATATAATAAAAGCCCGCACCAGGAAAGGAGCAAATGCGGATTCGGATCATTAGATTGTCGAAAGCTGGGTAAGAGCCATAATTTTAAACATAAAAAGGAGAGAGGTTCTAAACATGAACACTACCAACGTAGAAGGACTCAAAGATGCGAACAAAAATGGAGTACATAAAGAAAATATAAACATCAAACTAGAAAATACACTAAAACATGAAAAAATAAATAAGGAGTGGGAAGAGTGCAGAAATATAAAAAAAAGCAGCTGAAGAAGTTCTAGGCATGGAAAGTCAACAAGAGAGAACAATAAGGAATGACTGGTTTGACGAAAAATTGCAGATTATATTAGAAAGAAAAAAAGTAGTACAGTAGCCGGTACTGTAGACTAGCGCGAAACTTCATACTATATTTTCTGTATTTTTAAAATTTAAATAAAAATAAATTAAAGTAATTATTATTTTATAGATATTGAAAAAAGGAAAAAGACAGATTTGATTTCACGTATAGTGCGTCTGTATATCCGCTTATTCGTATTTCACCCTAAAAGAGATCATCAGAACGGCTATTCATAGACGCTCTGAACGTAAAAATAAATCTTTCCTGTCTTGAGAAGCAACTCTAACATGGCTTCGTATGGACGCAAATAGCGAATTCTGATAATAAATCCGTAAACTAATTTTTCGAAACCAAATTCAGATTTCTGCTTTAATCTGTGCCTTCTAAGAATTGCAAGGCAAAACAGACTTTGATAAAGATGTTATTAGAGACATGGGGAATCTAAAATTGCCTTCCACAACATATCTCCTCAACTAAGCAAAAATCCTTAGCGAATTGGTTTCTAGTACTCATAAAAAGTATACCGGAATAAAAAAAAAGACAGTTAAGATTTGATTTTACGTATAGTGCGTCTGTATATCCGCTTATACGTATTTCACCCTAAAAGGGATCATCAGAACGGCTAGACAGGAAAGATTTATTTTCTGTGAATAGTCGTTCTGATGATCCCTTTTAGGGTGAAATATGTATAAACGGATATATAGACGCACTATACGTGAAATCAAATCTTAACTGTCTTTTTCCTCTTATTCCGGAATGCACTTTATGAGTACTAGAAACCAATTCGCTAAGGATTTTTGCTTAGTTGAGGAGATATGGTGTGGAATGCAATAATTTTAGATTCCCCATGTCTCTAATAACATCTTTATCAACGTCTGTTTTGCCTTGCAATTCTTAGAAAGCACAGATTAAAGCAAAAATCTGAATTTGGTTTCGAAAAATTAGTTTACCGATTTAAAATTGAAAAAGTTTACATGTTGTATAACAATTACCCCTCGTCACGTAAATGAACTGTTCCAATTGTTTACTGCGCCTACTATTTGGTAAAAAGCTATATTTAATATGTACTGATTTAGAAATCTCTTCCAAAGTATAAATATAGAAGTTCAACTTAAAATGTTTTACTAATAACTCTTTTTTTCACAGTTTAAGAGAATTTTTGAACTGATAATTGTAAAACTCCGACATTATATTTATACGAAATTATTAAACTAAACCTTAATTGATGTTCATTTTAGACCAAAGTATACTTTAGAGTCACAACCAGTTTCATAATATCTTAAGAAGATGAAGAAAGAAGAAGAAGAAGATGTTAGAAAAACACTTTCCAGAAGTAATATGTACGTCGTTAATGGCTAAGCATCCCAACATATATTCATCTTTTAAAGTTTCAATTTTTGAACAAAATTTCGGTAAAGCGATGGACCCAAAACTATGGCCAGTAGGCTCCTATGTAAGTAGGTTTTTTATGAAGCGTCCAACACATACGCAAATAAAGTGAATTATAAACAAATGACTTTTAAACAGGAAAAAGGAACGGATGAGTACGATCTCCTACTGTCAAATATTCAGGGACTAAATCAATTTAAAATGGATTGTTTATTTGCTGATTATAAGGAGTCTGACTTAAAATTTCTTTGTATGACTGAGACGTGGTCAGCTGATGGCGAGGTGATTCATTATAGTTTTCCAAATTTTAATATTGTAAATTCTTTTAGTAGATCCCAATATAAATGTGGTGGCGTTGCAATTTGGGCAAGGAATGATATGAAGGTTAGTTCCATTTTACTCGATCAGTACTGTGTTGAAAAAGACATTGAGGGATTTGGGCTGAAGTGGCATTATAATTTAAATCAACACACAATTTTAGTTTGCTACAGATCTCCTAAAGGTAAATTTGATGTATTTTATGAAAAACTTAATCTTATTTTAAATTCAAATTTTAAACCAAATCAATTCTTATTTTTAACAGGCGATTTTAATGTAAATTCCATGACACTAAATAATTCACACATATTTTCTGGTCTTCTAGCATCTTATGGTATGTCACCCAGAAACTTTACACCTACAAGGTCGACTTCCACATGCGGAAATATTTTGGATCAGGTATATACAAATTGTGATGATTGTATAGGTACTGTAAATGTAAATACTGAATCGGATCACGATATATTCCTATTGAGGTTGAATTTTATTAATCTAACTATGACATCAGTTCTAAATACTTTCAGAGTAACACATGAAGGCGCTATAGATGCATTCAACAATCTCTTGAGTAAAGAAACATGGCAAGATGTTTATCATGCAACTGATGTTGAGAGTAAATATAATGCCTTTCATGATAAATTACAGTTCTATTTCAATATTAGTTGTCCTATTAGAAAAACCAAACATTACCAAAACCAAATAAAAAAAACATGGGTCACACAAGAAGTAAAATCTTCTTCAGAAAGTCTGAAGGATTTGTATATTTTGAGTAAGGCATACCCTGACCTAAAAACTCTATACAGGCAAAAAAAATATCAGCACAAAGTTCTTGTTGAGGCCACAAAGGGTCAGTTTTATTTTAACAAGATCTCTGAATCCTCTAACAAAAACAAAACCACATGGGCTGTTATAAATGAACTTAATGGAAAACAAAAAAATCACAAAAATATCTGTCTAAAAATATATGATACTAGGATTACAGATTCAGATATAATATGTAACAAATTTAATGATTACTTTATAGATGCACCAATAGATATAATTAGTAAAATAATTCAATCAGATTTAAATTTTCAGCATTCCAACGATTTTAATCAAAATAGTTTGTTCATATCCTATGTAACAGAGGAAGATATCTTAGACATAATAAAATATAAAATTAAAAACAAACCATCGTGTGGTTTTGATGAAATATCAGGTATAGTAATTAAGAAAATTACGTCTCAGATTTTGACACCACTTGCTCACATTATAAATGCTTCTTTTAATGCTGGTGTTTTTCCCAGTTTGCTGAAAACTTCTATCATTTCACCGGTATTAAAACAAGGTGATCCTGAATTAATATCAAATTTTCGACCATTGTCTGTTCTATCTGTGATATCTAAGATTATTGAATATGCAATGCTAAAACAACTTTTATTATTTTTAGATATCAACCAAATTATCACAAAGCATCAACATGGATTTCGAAATAAATTTTCTACTTCCACAGCCATTAACAGTTTCTATGAGGAAGTCTTAATCTCTATTGAAAACAGTGAAAATCCAACTGCCATTTTTTGTGACCTCAGTCGTGCTTTTGATTGTGTGCAACACGATGTACTCCTCGATAGATTGTACAGATATGGTGTTAGGGGAGTTGCCCATAAGTTGGTTTGGTTCCTATCTGAAAGACCGGCATCAAATAGTTAGAGTGAAAAATAACTTCAAGATTTCAATGTCTGATCCGATTGTTAATAAAAAATGGGGTACCACAAGGCTCCATATTTGGCCCGATATTATTTATTTTGTATATTAATGAACTACCAAATGTAATGTCTGATGCATTTGTATCAGTTTATGCTGATGACTCAACAATGCTATATCGCGATAAAGACATAAATTTTTTACAAGATAAAATATCAAACTCACTGAAGACCTTCTCTGATTTATCCAGTAATCAGTCGCTCCTGTTTAATGTTCACAAAACTAAATTTTTATCATTTACATCTCGTTCAAATTCTACTAAACCAAATTTAAGTATTTACATCAATGGTGAGGGTATTTTGAGTTGTAGTGATGTGAAGTTTTTAGGAGTGACTTTCGACTCTCATTTATCTTTTAAGACTCATTGTTGGAATGTATGTAAAAAACTCAATTCTAAATGTTATCAATTGAGAAATTTGGGTAGAATACTTAGTCTGCAACACCTTCGTCTTTTTTATTTTGCTGAGGTACAATCGACAATGAGTTACGGTATAAATGTCTGGGGTGGCTCTTCTAGTATAAAGGACGTTTTTAAGGCCCAAAAGCGTATTGTCAGATGTATTGCAGGTGTTCCGTATGGTTGGTCTTGTAAAAACCTATTTAGAGATTTAAATATATTAACAGTGTATGGAATTTACATTTTGGAATTATTGATACTAATTCATAAAAATAAAAGAACTTTTTTATGTAACAGTGATATTCACTCACACAACACAGGAAATAAGAGACAGTTTGTAGTACCCTATCGACATTTAGAAATAAGTAGGAAGTCATCTACTGTCTCTGGTTTACTACTGTATAATCAACTTCCTCAAAAATTTAAAAACATTCATTCAACTACAGCTTTTAAAAACCAAGTCAAAGAGTACCTAGTGACCATGTGTCCTTATACATTAGGTGAATATTACCAGAGTGTACCTGTGAATGCCCAAGCTGCAACATAACCAAATTTAATATTATTTTAATTATATTATGATGTCCATATTGTACGTTTTATATGTATTTTAATCTTTTAAATATTTTTAGTGTATTGTTTTCATTTTTTTGTAATGACTTTATAGTGATTTATATTATACTTTGTAATTATTTAAAATTTATATTTATATCTATTATAGATATATATATTTATATATATCTATCTATCTATATCTACAGCTCTTTTCATTATTAAAAGTAAACTTTTGTGTTTCAATTAGTAGGTTAGTGATTGTGTTTCTATTATTTTGCTTTACTTTTGTCAAAATAACTTTGTTTTATTTTTCTTGTTGTATGTTAATTTCTGTGTAAAATTGTTAACAGTTCTTAATTATGTATTTATCAAAAAGAAGTAGTTTTTTAAAATTCACAAAAAGGGGAACTTTTACTTATTGAGGAAGTATCCAAATATAATTCAATTAAATATAGAAACCAAGAACAAATATTAACGAAAACTGGAAGTTATAAATGAAGAGAATGATCGATAAGAGGGCAAAGAAGAGATAGAAAGGCCAATAATAAAAGATATTACGGAACAAGAATTAAAAAGCAAAATATTAAAAATTGAATAATAATTATATAATTAATATACACAAATTTTAAGAACGCAGTACAGAAATTGCTGAGCTAATAAATTTATGGTTAATATAATGCACAATTATAAAAATGCAAATTACTGAAATATAAGCATCATAATATCCTATAAAATTTATCTTGACAAAGATGAAAGTAAGTGTAAAACTTCTTCTTTTTATATAGATATGACTCTGTCTGTTTTTCAATGTGCCTCCAGTATGTTGTCGTTCCATTGTTTTTTGCCTTTATTTGTTGTCATTCGGCTTATATGATTGGTCCATTCTACTCTACTATTTCTTACCCAGTTCTTGATGTTCTCCACCTTGCATCTACGTCGTATATCTGTACCTCTAGCTCTGTCCCATAGTGTCTTACCATGAAGTGTTTTCATCTCTGCTGTTTCTAACATCCCTTTTGTATTCTCTGTGTCAGATCTTGCTTCTGCCACGTATGTCATTATTTTTCCGATGACTGTTTTGTAAATTCTGCCTTTAGTTTCTTTCCCGATATTTTTATTTCTCCATATTGTTTCATTTAGGCAGCCTGCGGCTCTGTTTGCTCTATTCACTTGATCTTCCACTTCAGTTTCGAGCTTTCCGTAGCTAGATAATGTGATGCCTTGATATTTAAACTTCATCACTTGTTCTATTATCTAACCTTCCAGCTCCAATTTAGATCTTAGTAAATTTGCTGTTGTAACCATGCATTTTGTCTTTTTTGGGGAAACTAACATGTTTAATTTTCTGGCGGTTATATTAAATTGGTGCAGCATACGTTGTAAATCATCTTCACTTTGAGAGAGTAGTATTGAGTCGTCTGCATAGCAGATTATTGTTTTTCTCCCATTTGGTATTCGTTTTTAGTTCTTACTTTTTTTTATTATTTCATCTATAATCAGGTTGAACAATAGAGGACTCATGGAATCTCCCTGTCTTATCCCATTGCCAGCTTCAATAGGGTGTAAAACTTATACATTGTAAATTACCTCAAAAACAAAACAATTGGTTTAATAGAAAATATTTTTTTAGAAATTATGAATCTAGTTCTGCAAAATGTTGTCTAATACATAATTCACAATAATGTTCCCTCAATTTCACTTAGAAATGAAGAAAAATTGTTGAATTAGATTATGATCTACAGGAAATAAGACTCCATTTTCTATGTTGATGTTATGAAATACTGTTGTATTGCATTTCCACATCATTCCTAGTTCGTATGGGAGATTCATTATAAAGATTTTTTGCTTATGTTCTAGCATCTTGTCTAACCGTGTCATCAAATATGATTTTTAACTGTAACCACACTTAACAACTATAAAAAATAGTACAAACTCAACAAAGTCTTCAGCTAAAAATCTTTGTATGCCAATATTATTAAATGTTGTTTAATTATCTACAGAACCCAGCCATTTTGCATCAATATTTCTAATTTTTAAGCTAGCCACTTATTTTTTGGACATGCAAAAATTCTTTTTCTGAACGATATATTTCTGCATTTGCACCTCCATAAGAATTCCAATTCGTATTAAAGTACAAATAGCCACAGCTGTGTATCTTGGAAATCATAGAATGGCATAAAACTCTTCTTCAACTTTATAGTATTTTATTATTTATTTGATATATTTTTTAATTCTTGAAGCTCTTGCCCTCTATATACCCATATACTCAGCTAGTTATATTTGCATTTTTCCAGAAGCCAAAAATATTAATGTTAAAAATAACTGTTATACTAATGACTGGTGTAATAGTCTAAAAATATGTCTGATTAGTATTTTCTCTATATAAAATAGAACATTAATGTTGGTTGGCTTGACTTTTTAATGATATTTTATTACGAAGTTTTATTAAAGGTTCGATATGTTCAAATAAACACATAACTGTTTTTTTTGTGGAAGGAAACCTTTCAAAGAAATATAAATCATCATATTATTCAAAACAATTCATTCTTTCACTGTGAACTTTTGAGTGGCGTCGTTGTTGGGTCGTAGTAGGTATTACGAAAATGAAATTAATACTTAAAATGGACTTTTAATTTATTTAATGTCACTTTAAATTGATTATGATATCGGGCGTTATTAAACAGACGATTTTATATTGTTATTAATCCTCTTCCTCAGTCCTAATCCCTTTTGGGATGTGGTGACCCCATCAGGCCTTTACAGTTTTTTCACGATTTCCTTCCATACTTACCTGTCCTGGGCTAGTTGTTTGGCTTCATGTAACCCTTGGTTAATCAATATTTTTGTTTGATCTACCCAACGGCTTGGAGATCTTCCCCTAGGTCTCTTTCCTTCAACTCTATCCTCGACGATCATTTTTTCCATCGTACCTGTTCTTCTAGCAATGTGTCCAAAATACTGCAAATATCTCTGTTGTATTTAAGCAATATATTCTTTACTTTAAGTTGTTCTAATATCGATACGTAAGTGCGATGATCAATCCAGGATATTCTTAATATGCGGCGGTATACCCACATTTCAAAAGCGTCTAGTTTATTTTTATCCGTTTTCTTTAAGGTCCACGTTTCTGATGCATATGTGGCTATGGGAAAAATGAGTGCCCTTACCAGCCTTAGTTTTGTGTGCATTGTTATGCTAGAATTTTTCCAAATTGTTACCAGTTTCATCATAGCTGTTCTAGCAATAGTCAACCTTCTATGTATCTCTTTGTCACACCCTCCGTCATTTGTTTTTAATAATGTTTTACACAATTATTTAACAATTCTGTAAAACAAGTAACATTTGAAAACTGAAAAAAATGTATTGATCATACAGTATAACTAAATAATCTACTCTATATTTTAAATCTTACAATCTGTTCCAGTTTTGCATGTAAAACAAAGAAATACAATCAAATATGCGGTAATAACAGAAATTCTTATTTGCTGTTACAATTTGCCAAAGAACGTGACGGCACAAAATTATTTAGGATAACGGATTTTAATGGCAACATTAGGTATCGTGGAATGTGTGAAGCTGTAGGCACGTTCGGTATAAATTAACACTGATGTATCTGTCACACTTTCTATTTTTGCATGTTTCAAACCTTAAAATAATCAAATATTAAAATTTTTACAAGAGTATACAATGAAGGTAGGTTCATATTTTCGACAGTTATGCAGAAAAATTCTTAAGATCGAATAAATGTATGAAAGCAAAGATTACCAGTATAAAATTTATATATTTCTTTTCAGGGTCTTTTTTCAGTACCTACCCGTTTCTCGTATACATGTAGCAGATAGCAGACAATTAACTATTACAAAAAAATTGTGCTTGTAATTAATTCTCAAAAAAAAACCGACATATTGCATACAGATATTCATATTTTTATGACCAAACGGTGCAAACCAAGGTCATAAATATAAACACACACACATTCATATTTTCGGAAACTATATTTATGTAAAAATATTTCATTGATTGGCATTTAAAATACGTCAATGCCTAACCGGTCGAATAGTCTGAATATTCGAATTAAGAACTAGCGTTTCGTGGGTTCACGAAGTAATGCTATCTAGACGCCTAATGTCAAAGTCGTTCGTGACGTCATCTAGGAAAGAATTTCTTTTTCGTCTTGTTCTTGCTTTATATAAGCAGTTTTGTTTGTTCATTGGCGAGTTGTTGCCTCTACGGAAGATTGTCACTCCGTTTCTTATGCGGTCGGCCAATACTTCTACCACTTGGTGATTTGTTTCTTGCTAACTTAACGACTCCTGTATCCGCAATTCTTCTTCTTCTTCATTCAATTCTTTTTCATTTCTGTTATTTCTTATTTCCAACACTGTGTTTTGGCTTTGTCGGGTCTTGTTTCTAATGCGTACGTCATTATTGATCTCATATCATTATTGATTTTATCTCACAGTTAATGTGTCTGTTAAGTTATATAGTGTTATTAAGGCATCTTGCTAATCTATTTGCTCTCCATAGTTGGACACTGTAATCCCTAGGAAAGAAAAGGAAAAGAAGGAATTTACAGAGTGGTAATTAGAATCTAGAACAATTTATTTGCACTTATTGTATTATGTTTATTATGGTCATGTAATGACACACACACATTAACTTTTATATTTTATTAAGTATATTTACAACGTGTTCATCTTATAACCTATGTTCTGTCCTACCTAGTCAACCTGTTGACAGCTGATGTCTGACCTCCCTGCCTTCACACCTAGTGTTGCCAACCAACCAACCTAAGCTAGGTATATTATACACTTATAATATATATATATATATATATATATATATATATATATATATATATATATATATATATATGGTGGCATTGTTGCCTGTTGATAAATATCAAATTCTTGAGGATGCAGTCTATTTGACCCACAAGACAAAGAAAACTCAAATAAGTTTGACTTTACAAAACGCACAATCACACCCGACATATTAAAATTAAAAAAAAAATTGTTACTTAAAATTAGATCATTATCATATTTGGTTGATTAACATACATATATAAATAGTATACAGTTCTTTTGTGTTCAATAGTTTTTATTATTAATTTGATTGTCGATGAAAATTAAATTAGTCCAGTCAATTTATCTCAAGCATATATATGAATTTTTCTAATTGGGATGTAGATAGAAAATGAGATTATGTTATGTCAATTATTTGTAGATATGTTAATATGTAACAATAAATGTTACTTAATTTGTCGATATTCGATTTTATATTTACACATTTTTTATTTTTCTGTATATGTGTCATTTCTAAAAAAAAACGCTTCTGTTCATTTTTCTGCGTCTCTAGAATTGAAGCTTCTTGTGTAATGTACGAGAAGTGCCTCCTATATAAACCGTATCACAGTCTGAGCAAGGTTATTTATACACTACAACTGTATTTTCAACAAGCTTCTCCAATCATCTCGATTTACTGTTGTTCTTTTACATGAACGCGTTCCCAGGCAGTTCCACCGACTTCATCTTCCCATCTCTTTTTAGGTCTTCCAACATTTTTTTTTCCCTGAATTCTTGCATTTAGTAATTTTCTGGGGATTCTATTCTCATGCATGCGGACCACGTGCCCTGCCCACCGTAATCTCTGCAGTTTAGTGTATTGTGCTAGAGTTGATTCGCTATATTGGTCGTATATTTTTCTATTATACCTAATTCGTCAGTTGTTGTTTTCACTTATCGGAATCAGTATCCTACGTAATATTTTTCTTTCAAACACATGTAAGGCATTGGCAGATTTCTGTGTCACTACCCATGTTTCACAACCATAACTTACTATGGGCCTGATTATTGTTTTATAGACCCGGAGTTTTGTTTTCCGGTGTACGTCTCGCGATTTGAATATGTGGCCCATCGCGAAATAGGCTTTATTTGCCAGCATAAGCCTTCTATTTATTTCCGGTTCTTCTTCATTGCTTGCGACCAGATCCATTCCTAGGTAGGTGAATCTATTTACATGTTCTATATCGTCAATAAAGTGTTGTTGCACCGGTCTATTTGATCTTGTTTGTATGAGTAGTTTTGTTTTATTTGTATTTGTTGCTAGCCCTACTGCTTCTGCACTCTGTTTCAACTCAACGTAGGTTTCTTCCGCTGCATTTACTGTTCTGCTCATTATGTTTATATCATCTGCGTATGCTGCTAATTGGGTAGACTTGTTTGTAAGTATGTTATTTCATATTCAAGAACAAGATTAAAGTGCGTTGGAGCTAGTCCGTCGCCTTGTTTCAGTCCTTGCGTTATCGTAAACGCATCAGTGATCTGTCTCTGAATACATACCTGTGCTTCTGTTTCTGTCATTTTCGTTTGCACTAGTCGTATTAATTTTGATGGTATGCCAAATTCTTCCAATATATAAGGTAGAATTGTTCTATCTATTGAATCATAGGCTTGTTTAAAATCTACAAAGAGATTGTAAACATCCATGTCATATTCCCATGCTTTGGCTAGTATTTGTTTAACTGTAAATAGTTGGTCAATGGTAGATTTATTTTGCATAAACCCTGCTTGATATTCCCCGATGATTTTTCTGTGAGAGGTTGGAGTCTTCGATTAATGATGTTTGTGAGTATTTTGTATCCCGAACAAAGTAAAGAGTAAAAGTAAAGTTTCGGTGTTAAGAATGGAATATATGGTAAGGGTCCAAAATTTTGTGGTGTTGTTGGTACTAAGGTGTTGGGCTATTGTTTATTTTTTTGGTTGCCGTTTTTACTGTGATTTGTTTTTGTGTCTTGACAACTCTTTACAAAAATAGTTCACTCTTTACAAATATTCCTATAGATGAAACTCGTAAACATTCTACAAACAAACAAAATCAATTCTACAGACAAATAAATGGCCCCCCAATGGATTCCCCACTATCTACAGTAATTGCCAATATCTTTATGGAAGACTTCGCGACCCAAGCACTATTCACATCAACGCTTCCCACATGTTGGCTACAATATATTGACGATACATTCATCATTTGGCCCCATGGCAGGGATGTTTTGGTGTCTTTTCAAACCCATCTCAATGGTATACATCCTAGTATCCAGTTCCCGATGGTGGTGGAAACTAATTCATCCCTGCCGTTTCTCGACGTTATCATAAAGAAAAACCAATCCCAATGTTTTCATCACTCTGTTTATCGAAAACCCACCCATACCAATCGTTACTTGCATGCCAACTCTCATCATCCCCCTTCACAAATTAATTCAGTTATTAATACGCTTGTCTCCAGACCAACACGCCTTTGCGACGATGCATATATATATATATATATATATATATATATATATATATATATATATATACATATATATATATTCGAGTGATAGGTTGCCAAAATTTCTTTTGAAAGAAATGATAAGAGCAAGGTGTGACTGGTGGAAAGATTGGATGAGCATGGGAGAAAAATTTGCAATTGAGGTAAGGTGTGAATGGGAATGGAGAGAAAGCTGGCCTAGTGTGATTGAGAATATGATAGAAAAAAAGAAGGAGGAGATACAGCGTCAGGCTGAGAATAGGGCACTCGAATCAAATTTTTGTGGACACTACAAAGAACTGCGAGAAGAAGGAGTAAACATGCATTATCTACTAAAAATGGAAAGTTTTGGGGACATTCGATGGCTCTTTAAATTAAGATGTGGAGTTCTATATTTGAATGATCGACCTGGCAGAAATGATGAAAGAAGGTTTTGCTCAATGTGTAACACGAAGGAAAGGGAAGATGTGATACATTTTTTGAGAAAATGTTCAGTATTGAGACATATTAGGTTAAAGTATATCCCTCAGTTGATAATAAAAGGCAAAATAGAAGGAAAGCGAGGAATTGGAAGAAAAAAATTGTCCTGGTTACGTAATATCAGAAACTGGACAGGACTTGGATTTGAGGAACTCTTAAGAACAGCTGAAGATAGACAAACGTTTGCCACCATAACCGCTAACCTCCATTGATGGAGACGGCACTTGAAGAAGAAGAAGGTTAAAGTGATTGGGTAGACATGAACTTAGTAGAGTGGAAGTAGTTACTATGATGAAACAGGGAAAGGCTGAGTTATCAGGTTATTGTAGGGAGGCATGGGCGTATAGGTATGAGTTAGTGAGCCTATTTAATTACTAAATCTATTAGCATGGTGTTATTTCAATAGGATTAAAATATTAAAATTAATGTTAATAATTTGTTTGCGAATAGCTATTATCTTTTTATCTGTCTTGTCTATCTTGACTATCTTATTATTATTATTATTATATCAACAGCTTTCACCCCCTCTAAGGGACACATTCAATCATTTTAAATGCAATATATACCTTACTGTTATACTTTGTTATTACTGTTTAGTCTAGTGCGAAGTGCTACTTAGTAGGATATACACATTTATTTATGTAGTTTATTACTAACATTTATATGAATATTTACTTAATTTATTTTTTATTAATTTTAATGAACTTATTAGATGTGATAAGCCTTAGTGTAATTTTTTGTATATTAATTAGGGAATAATATTAGTTTGCCAACCCTCTTGATGGCATGTGCCAAGGAGAACAAATATCACTAAAAGAGAAAATTGTATTTTTTTTTAATGGGAAATAAAAAGACATTATTGATTGATTGATTGATTGATTGATTGATTATATATATATATATATATATATATATATATATATATATATATATATATATATATATATATGAAAAGCTGTGGAATACTTATAGTTTCTTTGTTTCTAAAAACATGTAACTTTCGTCATTTGCATTTATAAAGGATAATTTATAATGTACGAGTACAATAATAATTGACTACAAATAACAGTTAATAAGTCTAAATTATCTAGCATCTTCGGTAAAATGTATATTATACGCCAACAAAAAAATCTATTTGCATCAAAACAGGTAAAAAACTCAAGGTGTTTCATCTTTCATTTAATTTTTATTTTAAGGTTATTATTCAAATATTATTTATGTATAATTATGGGAAATTAATTATAATTAATCTACAAGTAAATCGATTGTTATATCAATTTTTATGCACACTTAATGCAACGAGTTAAGATTAGGCGAATTTTGAAATGTTAATAAATTTTTAATTTTTTTTTTGTTTATACGAAAGTTGATTTTATAGCATGCAACGATAAAAATTTTATTGAAATAAGCTATTATGGTAAATACTAAAAATATAATTGTGTGGTTTGCTTGTTTTATAATATTTTATATGATGAATATTACACAAGTCGCAATATAATAGTATACAGGGTGATTATTTAAATAATATAAAAAATCGGAAAGAAAGTCAATTTTGTTTTCGAGGGAGAGACTTTTAGTGAATATTTTTAGTCCCAAAGGTTCAAACCTCTAGCAAGAGTAAATATTAATTAGATTACAACCCCTCTTCTTCTTCTTCTTCTTCTTTCAGTATCCTGTCCCATTCTCGAAAGTTTGACGATCATATTGGCAATAATAACTTTGTTTAGGGCGGCTCTAAATAAATTAGCAGTGGTCTCTTGATACCATTCTCGGAGATTTCGGAGCCAGGATGTTCTTCTTCGGCCTGAGCCTCTCCTTCCGGCGATCTTACCCTGTATTATGAGGTGTAGAATGTTTTTCATTCGATGTAAAACTATTTCATTTCTTATTCGATCAACCCAACTTATCCGCAATACTCGTCGATAAATCCACATCTCAAAGGCCTCCAATTTTTTCATGAATGTCTCTGTAAGTTCCAGCTCTCCATACCATACAGCAATGTGGAGAATATATAGCAGCGTATTAATTGGATTTTAAGGTTTAACGTAATATCTCTATTGATTAGAATTTTCTTTAATTTATAGAAGGCGGCTCTGGCTTTCTCAATGCCTGTTCTTATTTCTTTATTAATATCCCAGTTATCGTTAACGTTTGCCAAATAGGTAATATTGTGGACTCTTTCTAACTCTATTCCACACGCTCTGATGTTCGTTGGTTGTAACTCCATTTTGCTGACAACCATAAGTTTTGTCTTAGAAGTATTAAGTTTTACCCATATTCATCACATCCTTCGGTTACGCTGTTTATAAGTAGTTGTAGATCTTCTTCATTTGAGGCAATATGTAAAGTGTCGTCTGCATATCTGAGATTGTTGACATTAATTCCGTTGATTTTTGCCTGTATCTTCAACTAAGACTTCTTTGAAAATAAATTCGGAGTAGATATTAAAAAGAAGAGGCGATAGAATACATACTTGCCTCACTCCACGTCGTATTTCCAGTGCTTCTGTCATGTTGTGTCCAATTCGTATGTTTGCACATTGATGCCAATACAAATTTTTGATAATACGGAGGTCTCGGTCATCAATTCCCACCTGTAGACACCTATAAGTTTGCCATGGTTTACTCAGTCAAAGGCCTTTTCGAAGTCGATAAAACACATATATACCGATTGTTCGATATCCCTACATCTTTGAACCATAACCTGCAAACTGAAGAGAGCTTCTCTGGTTCCAAGGTTCTTTTTGAAACCAAATTGTGTTTCACTTAGTTGTACTTCTATTTTGTTGTAAATTCTCGAGTGCAGTATTCTTGGGAAAATTTTTTTTTTTAAATGTCAATTTTAGGACGCCAAAAAGATGCAAAAAAGGTTACCACTTTTACTTCCGGGCTTTCCTCTTAAACCCCCCTTGTAGAAGGGGGAAAACGGAAAAAAATCGATTTACCAAGAATCTATACGCCATAGAAAAAAATGTTTTTAATAAAAAATGTAGCCAAGTTAATTTTGAACAAAAATGTTTTGGAACAAAAAAGGTAAAAAATTCGATATCTTTTGATCCAAGTGTCCTATGAACAAAAATTAAGATGCATTTTAAAGGTAACGAATGTGACTTTCGTATACTGTTTTGTATTTTACCGCAAATAAACTAAGTTTTTATAAAGGCGTTAAATAAATAAACGTAGCACAATTTTTGCCAATTTTTATGATTCTCATGAGATCAATATAATTTATCCCTTTTATTAACCGACCACTGTGGAGTTTTGACAACCAGAGCCTAATCTTTAAAACCTATAACATAAAATTTTAGTTTTGATTTTTGGCAACAAATATGAGGCCTTTGAAATATTAAAATATGCTTAAAAACGCTGAATTTAAACTTTCACATTACAAACGATTTAAAACATTTGAAACTGCTATTCTTCAATCACATTAGTACGTTTTTAAAACTACCTATCTTCTGCTACAAATTACACTTAAAACGATATTCTTGGAGGCATTTCCCGTGACGTGCGATCGTTTGTAATGTAAAAGTTTAAATTTTGCGTTTTTTAGTCATATTTCAAATACCTGTTATTTGTTGCCACAACTCCAAATTCAAATTTCATGTTAAAGCTTTTAAAGATTGGTTTCTAAAAATCGAAATTTTACTACGATCTGCGCAAGGTTTATTTACTGAACAGAAACTCATTTCGTTTGCTGCAAAATAAAAAAAATTGCACAGAAAGCTACGTTCTTCACATTTAAAAGGCATTTTGATTTTTGTTGATCGCACACTCTGATCAAGAGATATCGAATTTTTACTTTCGACTTGATATACGTTTTATTTAACATTGATTTCGCGTGCGTAACTGACATCCAAAATCGACGGTCGCTTTAAGCGCTTTTTCTAAGAGAACGGTTCATTCTACACAAGAAGTGCTAATAAACATTTTTGTTTAAAATTATCTCAGCTACATTTTTTATTTGAAACATTTTGTTCTACCGCGTACAGGTTCTTGGTAAATCGATTTTTTTGAGTTTTTACCCCTCTGCGGGGGGGGGGGGTTTAGGGGGAAGCCCGGGGGTAAAAATGGTAAACTCTTTGGCATTTTTTTTGTGGTCTCAAAATTTATATTCTCGGCAAAATTCAGCTTGTTTGTATGATTTTTAGGGGTCAAATCTCTGATGGCTGGACTATAATAGCTATGTTAATTGGACTGGATCCAAAAATTTTTTTTAATAAAGTTATAACTTATTAACAAAATTCGTTTTTTTTATAAAAATGTAAAAGCAGTGTTGTAAACAAAATAATTTAAAAAAAAACTGGTGTGGCAGTCCAGTGGGACTGCCGGTAGAAGTTACACTTCTATACACGCATTCGCCGTTACAAATTTATTTGGGAGTCAATCTGTACAATCATTACATATGTAATGCTATAGGTAAGAGATAGCAGAAAAAGAAACAGAATTAATAACAAGTTACTAACAATTAATAAACAACATTTGACCTGTAATAGGAGTATAGTAAATGAAGGATTGAATCAATATTTTGATGAAAATGTATATTTTTATTTTCATATATGTATGAAAGGAGTTGAATGCAAAAATTTTGTTACACATACTCTGCAGTAAAATTCATTGTTTATTTTGTTATTAATATAAAAATACAATACACTGCAACTGCAATTCAATATAATAATACAATACAAATTAAAATGCAATATTCATAAGTATTTAAAAATGACAATAATATAAATAACTTTTCTACTTACGCATAGGTATGTTTAATTTACCATGTAATAATATTAATAAAAAAGTCCTCCCCGACTGTTTAAAATTATTTCAAAATATTTCTATTCTATGTACAGTGCACAGATTCTAAATATGCCGGTGGGAGATGGCTTCTATGCGTTGTATTATAGTTGGTGTATGAGAGAAAAAGTTTTCGAAGTAATGAAATAACAAATTTTATATTATTATTTGTTATTTCATTATTTTGAAAACTTTCTCTCATACATCGACTATAATACAGCGAATAGAAGCCATCTCCCACCGGCACATTTAGAATCTGTGCACTGTACCTATACGTAAATTCTTAGCCCTAAGATTTATTTGTTTAGACGGCAACCCTGTCAGCCCTAGGCAAAGTCGTTACAAATTTATAAGAGTAGTATGTTTCCATATGCTGCCATAAGAGCAGACAATAAAGAACGTGTGAAGAGATTTCATTTTACAAGTTATTTCTTCACCCTATCGAACAACTATTTACCACCACGATTAACCAGCGACCAGTCCATTTAAATCAACAATTTAAACACCGACTAGGAATCGAACCCCGGTCTCTCGCGTGACAGGCGGGGATACTGACTACTATACTACCGAGGACATGACACAAACGCATTTCAAAATTGACAGTTCTGGGTCATACAGGGATTTATCGAGATTATTATTTTGAAATACAAAAGACAAATATAATTATGAACATTTAATAAATAATACAAAACATATCACATAAATAATAATATTATATGTATAATATATATAATATTAAATATATATACAAAATGAACATTTTTATATTCGAGAGAGGAAGAGAGAGAAAATATATCTTCTGTCTCTCTCTTACTCATTATCTTACATATGTAATGATTTCACAGATTCACTCCCATACAAATTTCCAACGCGAACGCGGAGCGCGCGTATAGAAGTATAACTTCAATAAAAAGATAGGGTCAATATGTTATAAATAAATGTTACTATTTTTGGCCATGACAGTTAAGTGTTAAGCAAGGATGCATCATTTTTCTAATTCTATGTCTAATCGTTGTAGACTTAAACGTAAAAATTGTAACCTATAATATGTAGAATAGGCATTAGAATGAATCTACCCTAGACAAGCACGTGAGAGAATTGGAGTGCACATATCTGCGTAGAAAGGAAACAGCAATAGCAAAGACTGGAGATAATTTGTAAAGGAAAGCCAGTTTTCCATTATTGGTGAAGACACGAAATTACACCCAATAAGTACTCCATTAGGAAGGACTTACCCAGAGAGAAGTTTTTAATTCATCAAAATACAGAAATTTGCAAAATATTATACAAAGTTGGTCTAAAGAAATATTTTAGAATATCTTGATCATAAAAATAGTTTTATAGAAAAACTAGATAACGTAATACCAAATATAAGACAAACGATTTATCGTATATTATTGAATTAATTGATAACTACTTGAAAAAAGACTCACTAACTTTTATAAGAAATTATTTAGCTACTGTATATCATTTTTTTTCACAAAACTTTCTTGTCCAATATGTAAATATTCTAATAGCAAAAACTTGTATTGGCTGAATAAATTTCAATAAGCAAACACTTAACAGTATGTTTATATTTGTTTAAATATTTAAGTTATTTATACCAACGTAAAAATACTGTAAAAGAAATGTTTAAATCAAACTTACCTTTTGTGGGGAATCTCCTTATTAAAGCCACACTACTACATCGATTCGGTCACACCGGCTAGTCTCACTCATTCGACGATCCACACAACACAAAGTTTAGGAGACAACTAACCAAACAAAATGAATAAATCTTACTACCGGCCTGGAAATCGAAAGAGAACAAGCAGAGCTATTTATCACTATAAATTTACTACTGGAAATGGCAGGACAGGCTTAAAACTGTATAATGTTCTTTCTGTCAACTAAATTATATAAATTTTTGTTTCCAATTACCATCACGGTGTTTGTTATAACAGTAGGCTTATCAGCAATTGCCAATAAATAGTTTGTATTATAAATAAATTAGTATTGTTTGTTTTTATTGTGGTATGTATAAAAAAAGCCAGAAAATTGACACGACAGGTAACACAATGTTTCACAAATAATAATCGATTGATTGACAAAAATTTGAATAAATAATTGATGGATTCGACCGTTACTTGATGGAAATTCATTTTATGTAACAATAAAACACTGAAAACTTTGTTTTCAAAACTTCCACAAAGTTTATTTTAAATTCTTATCACTACAGCTGTTTCGGCTAATTGCCTTTCTCAAGTGATCTGTTTTTGGCATGGGTTTACACTTTATAGTCTCTAATGAAATAGGTTGAGGAGGGGAGAACTGTTTGTCTCAAGCTGGTCATTTAGAATTATATCTGTGTTTTTTAGTTTGTTGATTTCCATAGATTCTAACAAAGATAGCTTAAGGCCTTTATTTTGAATGTGTAGAATTTTAAATTCGTCATTAAAAGAATAATTATGATCTAGAAGGTGAAGTGCGTATGTAGAATCTGTTTTTCTATTATTGAAAGCCCTTTTATGTTCTACTATTCGTTTATTAAAATTTCTACCTGTTTGACCAATGTAAGTTTTTGGGCAGTCGCCACATTTAAGTTTGTACACACCACTGTGTAAGTGTTTTTTATGTTGGCTCTTGTTGTTTTTAATATATTTGCCTAGGTTGTTATTTGTTCTGATGTTTCACAGGAACTAACAGGCAACTCGACCAATTTTTATCGTATATTAATTCTCTTCATAGTCATATTGAATTTACAATAGAAACAGAACAAAATCAATCCATAAATTTTTTAGATTTAAAAATTACCAGACTTAAAAACAAACATGATTTCTCCATATTTCATAAAGCTACCCATACTGACACGACTATTCACAATTCATCATCCCATCCCACACAACATAAACTGGCAGCCTATCATAGTATGTTACATAGATTAACAGCAATTCCTATGTCAAAATACAATTTTGAGACAGAATTAAATATCATTAAGCAAATAGCAGTAAACAATGGATACAACGAACAAACAATTAATAAAATGTTAAATCAAAAACTACACAAGAAAGCCCTGAACTTAGTATTTCCACCACCAGAGAAAAAACCCAGTACCTTCTGCTCGATTACATATACAGGCAAAATATCAACAAAAATAGCCAAACACATAAAAAAGAAAGGAATAACACCAGCTTTCAGAACAAATAACAACCTAGGCAAATATATTAAAAACAACAAGAGCCAACATAAAAAACACTTACACAGTGGTGTGTACAAACTTAAATGTGGCGACTGCCCAAAAACTTACATTGGTCAAACAGGTAGAAATTTTAATAAACGAATAGTAGAACATAAAAGGGCTTTCAATAATAGAAAAACAGATTCTACATACGTACTTCACCTTCTAGATCATAATCATTCTTTTAATGACGAATTTAAAATTCTACACATTCAAAATAAAGGCCTTAAGCTATCTTTGTTAGAATCTATGGAAATCAACAAATTAAAAAACACAGATATAATTCTGAATGACCAGCTTGAGACAAACAGTTCTCCCCTCCTCAACCTATTTCATTAGAGACTATAAAGTGTAAACCCATGCCAAAAACAGATCACTTGAGAAAGGCAATTAGCCGAAACAGCTGTGGTCATAAGAATTTAAAATAAATTTTGTGGAAGTTTTGAAAACAAAGTTTTCAGTGTTTTATTGTTACATTTGAATAAATACATAAAAAAACTAATTGCACCGCAAATTGTCAGATTTTTTAACAATCTCAAAAAAGCACTTGACGTAGTAACTTCAGAGTTTATCAGAGCAATTAAAAATAGTAAAATGGGAAAAGCCAGTGGTACAGATGAGGTACATACAAAGCTATTTAACTTAGTGAACGAAGAAAACATCCCTATATCAGAAGGAGACCGTTTATTGAAGTCTATAAATGCGGTAGCTGAACTTGGTATTTATTTTTATCCAAAAAAAAAACCGAAAAAATTTTAAAATTTTCAGATTAATAATCTTAATGAAACATTTTTTAACAATTCTGTGGACAATGAAGTGCCCTAGTATGTGTCAGTTCTTTCATCCATAGCTGTTGACCAACAAGTAGGGGATTACTTATACCGGTAATCTTTCGGCTAACGATTCTCTAATACGCCCAGAACCGGGTTGCCCAGAACACTTTCGCCGTGTCGAAAGTCATGTTCTTTCCGTCCGCTTTTTTTACCATTATGGTCTTCATCTGTAACCCTAGACAAGGGTCCCTTACACTCCTCTATCTCCCCCTTTTATACAAGCTTTACAAAAGGTAAATAATTTGCACTGTTGCTCCCACTTCTAGCTGACTTTTAGAGTGTCTTCATCGATATGCTTAAGCGTGTGAAATGTTTAGTGTAGACTGGTAATAGGTATCGTATACTTGTTAGTCTGATAAGTCAAAGAAAATTCTGATAAGTATATGTAAGATTTTTGATGCAGAGGATGTTTTATTATTGTTATAATATAATTTTCGATAGTACACAATGAGTAGAGGACGAATGCTTGTAGACTTAGGGCAAATTCGATATGAAGATATTCTAAGAGAAGAGATGTTGGCTAGCACCCTTGGACTCGCTAAGAACAGGGCCAAAATCAAAAAATGAGATGACGGACGAGTAGACATCGAAGACAATGCTCCCAGTGGACGCAGTGAACATACTCGTAATATGCACTCCGAACAATTCGATTAAGATGTTAAAAATTTTCATATTGAAGTTGGCGACAATCGTGCGTATGCATATCAAAACCGTTTTTACTGGTAAAAAGAGGAAAACTCACTGAATGGCTCATCCTCCACTATCAAATGTACGAATGTTTAGAAAGAATATTGTTAGTCATATTCTCGGAGTAAAAAATATTGCAAAAAATGAAAATACTTTTGATTTGACAGAGAAGATCGTGTATTACACAAATATCTTCTTCTCTTTATTTAGACATGACTGTCTGTTTTTCAATGTGCCTCTAATAAGTTGTATTTCCATTGTTTTCGTGGTCTTCTTACTGATCGTTTTCCGATTGGAGAACTGTCTCTTGCCGTCCTTACTACCCCATTTGTTGTCATTCGGCTTATATGATCGTTTCATTCTACTCCTCTATTTCGTTTAGTTCTGTCCCATAGTGTCTTACCATCAATTTTTCTAAGTGTTTTTATCTTTGCTGTTTATAACATCCTTTTTGTTTGTCCTCTCTGTATCAGGTTTTGTTTCTGCCGCGTATGTCATTTTTGGTCTGATGACTGTTTTGTAAATCCTGCCTTTCATTTCTTTCCCAATATTTTTATTTGTCCATATTGTTTCATTCAGGCAACCTGCGGCTCTCTTTGCTCTATTCACTTGATCTTCCACTTGTTTCGAGCTTTCGGTAGCTAGATAATGTGATGCCTAGATATTTAAACTCCATCACTTTTTTTATTATCTGACCTTCCAGCTCCAATTTACATCTTAGTAAATTTGTTCTTATAACCATAATTTTTGTTTTTTTTTGGGAAATTAACATGTTAAATTTTCTGGCGGCTATATTAAATTGGTGCAGCATACGTTGTAATTCATCTTAACTTTGAGATATTAGTATTGCGTCGTCTGCATAGCTGATTATTTTAAGTTGTTTTTCTTCCATTTCGTATCCTTTTTTAGTTCTTATTTTTTTATTTAATCCATAATCAAGTTGAATAATAGAGGACTCAAGGAAACTCCCGGTCTTATCTCATTACCAGCTTCAATGGGGTTAATTAGTCCTTCTTCTACTTTTACTTTCATTGTGTTGTTTTGGTAGATATTATCGATCGTTTTGATTATTCCTAGAGGTATCTCTCTTGCGTACAATAAGTGGATATCGTTCTTTTATTTGACCCAGTCAAATGCCTTATTAAGATTCAAGAAACATATATCTGCCAGTTTGTTGTATTCTAATGATTTCTCTGGCAGTTGCCTCATTATAAATATAGCGTCGGTGCATGGTCTTCCCGACCTAAAAAATTGTTGTTTTTCTGCTAGAGATAAAATTTCATTCAGTTTATTTTTTATCTTTTTTTTTTTTAATAAATTTTTATAATTTCATTCAGTTTATTTGTTTATTTAGTGTTGTGTTTAATAAATTATTTCCTTTGTAATTTTCCAGGTCCGATTTGTCTCCCTTTTTGAAAAGAGGTATTAGGCGGCTTGATCTCCATTCTTGAGGAATTCTGTTTTGTTCTATTATTTTTTGGATTAGTTTTAGTAGTTGTTTGGTCAGATTTGGTCCTCCGTACTTTAGGAATTAGTTCGGTATTCTATCCTCTACTTTTGATTTTCTATTTTTTAATTTCCTTGATGCTTCCTTTATCTCTTCCTCCCCAATATTTTTCTTCGTTTGTCTTCACCTCTGGTGTTGGTGGTCCATTGTTGTCACCTTTAGCAAATAAGGAATAAAAGTAGTCTGCACATATTTCCTTCTGAATGTGGTTTGTTTTTATTAGTTCGTTCGTATCTTTTTTTTGTCCTCTGATTATTCTCCATATTTTTTTTGTGTTCCGTAGAAGTCGTATTCCATCTGTTTTGAGAGGCTCTGCCAGTCATCCCGTTTTATTTTTCTAACTAAAAGTTAGACTCGTTTTACTTCTGATTCGTTTATAATGATTGTATGCCTGTTATGTTTGTTATGTTCTGTATTGTAAAAATGCTTTCTTCTATTCTTAACATTTTGTCTTCACTTCCTCTCTAAATCAGGACGTTTTCTTTTTTGATATGCTAGTGTTTGTTACTTTCTACTCTCCAAGTGATTCTGTTGCTGCGGTAATTATGTTATTTTTAAGTTTTTCCCAGATTTCCCTCGATGCTACCTCATTTTCTAATATCTTATTCCCAGCGATCTTCTCTGATATTCTTTTTCTGTATAAGTATATCGTGGATTCCGTATTTAGTCCTTCGATTTTGATTTTTGTTTGTATTGGCGCCGCTCTCTTGGGTGTGAAGTATTTCAGGATGATTCTTATTGTACATAATACTAGGCTATGGTCGCTTCCTACATCTATTGAGTTGAGGCGTCTAACGTCGATTATTTTCAACGTAAGATGCCTTAACTCAATACTGCAATAGAACACTGCCTGGGGTGATTGAGTACTCTGCGGTTACCACAGCCGGTTCCAAGTCCTGATAAAATGTTGAGGGTGATTGGCAAGGTACCTACCTACCTACCTACCAATTGTAAAAACGAATACTGCTCAAAGAAACAATGTACAGCCACAAATATCTATATAGCCAAAATACGAGACAATTATACTAGAGAAACAGGTTGTCAAGAGACTGACAATACAGAGATATATGCTTTTATTGGCCTATTATACATGACTGGGGTACGGAAAGCCTAATATATAAATACTACCTTTGGGAGAACTTCGGGAGAATTCTATATTTGCACCTGCTCGCTTTAGACTAACGATATCACGAGAAGCCTTTCATTTTTTAGGAATGGCACTAAGATTTGACAATGTCAGTGACAGAAACAAAAGAAAAGAGTACGATAATTTGTCTGCTATTAGAGAAATATTTGAACATTTCATGTCCAGATGTCAAGAAAATTACCAAGATATTTAGTAACCGGTACCAGTAGTTTCCAGATTTTGTTGCCGCTGGCCACTTAAATTTTTTTTACAGCTTTGGACGTTGCTGCTATTAATAATTCAAATTTAGGATATAAATCTAATACTGGTATTATTGAAGAACGTAGAATTTATCTGAATAATCTGGCCAAAGCTTTGATTTAACCCCTGTTGGTTTGTCGTTTATCGATCAGGTCTTTGTCAATTAATATACGAAGCATATTAAGGGAATATTTAAATACGTCCCTGATTAAATAATATAAAAAAGCATCTTTAGAATTTTGTGTCGAAAGGAAGAACAGCAAGTCGAAAAAACGATGTATTATCTGCAATGTTAGTATTTGCTCAGAGCATACCACCTTTACATGCTCAACGTATTCTGGCGTAAACGATAATAGCGATACTTCAAGCGATTAACTTTTCCATTAATACTATGTTTTTTATCTCATTTGATTATAAAATTCATGTTAGTTGATGTTCGGAAAAAATGTTTTATCATAAAACTCCAAAACATCTGTATCAGTCTTCAAAGTTCTTATTCTTTTACACCATATTAAATACTTTCCTGTCAGTTCTGCAAGAGAACATTAATTTATCTTAAAAAAATAGAGATAGCTACGTTAACTGGTTATCTTTATCAGGAGATGCAAAACCAGGAAGGAATATTTGAAATATAGTCAAAACGTCTTCATTGTTGATAAATATTTTCTTTATTATCATTTAAGTTCTATGACGACAGTTTTGTTGTTTAACTGGACATTTGTTGCCTATTTTTTTTTAAGATTAACTTAAAAGATTGAATTTCCTGCTAGCTTCGTCAATTTTTAAAGATTATAACTACAATATTTTTACTATGCTTATTTAAAAGATAAAAAAAGAGTTATAAGTGCTCAATGCTTATATAAAACACAATCTGAAAACTTATCAAAATATTGTCTAACACCAGTATCTGGACATTTAAAAACAGTTTAAGATACATTACTTCCTAATAAAAGGTTTTGTTGATAGAACAAAATATTACTCGATTTGCATCATTACAATAATCTTCAGAAAAATCAAAATATTTGTTAAATTTAAAATAAAATTGTCCAAGTTAATATTTTTGTTCAGCTGCCCAGCTTCTTATTATTTTTGTTAAAAAAAAAAATGAAAACAAAATTTTATAGTAAAAAATTTCCGAACCGATCCTGCTTATTATGATAGCATAAATGTTTACTCTTTTACTGTGTTGGGTCAATTCGAGTTATCGAATGGTTGCTTGTTTGTTTATGGCATTTGAAGAGAGTTATTGTACTACTGAAAATGCTTAGGTGATGGTAATTTGACACGGGACGGGCAGGTATGTGAAACAATAACTGCGGTAGACGCTGGAATTCGGTCTATAAATACTTGATCAGGTAATGATTGGACGAAGAATAACAAACAAAAATGATACCTTATAAATACAAATAAGTTTTTGATATTTTATCTTGTGTCTTGTTTGACCAAAAAGTGTTACGATAATTAACATTACTATTGAAAAACTTACAGAGAAGCATAATATGTATATTACCACAATGAAAACAAATTATAAAAGGGATAATGTCACCAAAATTAATAAAAAAAATACAAATACAGCAATAACTTCCGAAGCGACTATTATTTTTCACATTAGTGTAGTGGATTGCAGAGTAATAAACACAGATTTAACACATATTATTATATGTCCTTCACCGAAATAAAGCCAGAATAAGTAACAAGCATAAACGATATAGAAAATAAAGAAGCATATGCAGCATATGAAGCAGTGAAGAAGATATGTAAAAGATAAGCAAGATAATGTTGTTTTTGGAGCAGAAATTAAGCTATATTGAGACAAAAGACGAGAAGCGAAGGTAACATGTAGAGGAAAAAACTGTTGTTCTTGGAGCAGGAAATGAGCTGTATTGAAGAAGATTTTAAAAATAAACAAATCAAGAACTTCTGCCATAATAAAAACGTTAGCGAACCCAGTATAACACCACACCAAGATGAAGAGACAAATCTATTACATGGAATTGATATATAGCATATGCGGATACTCTTGTCTTCTTCTTCTTCTTAAAGTGCCTATCCGTTCCGGATGTTGGCGATCATCACGGCTATCTTTACTTTATTTATTGCAGCGCGGAACAGTTCAGTGGTAGTCGTGTTATACCACTTTCGTAAATTTTGAAGCCAGGAAATGCGTCTTCTTCCCGGTCCTCTCTTACCATTTACTTTCCCTTGGAGAATCAGCTGGAGAAGGCCGTAACGTTCTTGATTTCTCATTACATGTCCTAGATATTCCAACTTTTTAGTTTTGACGGTCATGAGAATTTCACATTATTTCCCCATTCTACGCAGGACCTCCACATTAGTAACTCTAACCCAGGATATACGTAAGATGCGCATATAACACCACATTTCGAAAGCTTCGAACCGATTCATAGATGCAACAGTCAGTGTCCATGCTTCCATTCCGTAGAGCAGAACTGTGAATATGTAGCAGTTCAATAGACGGCATTTTGTTTTTAATGATATGTCTCGACTGTTGAAAATGGTTCTCATTCTAACGAATGCTGCTTTTGCTTTTATTATTCGCTGTTTAATTTCTGTTGAGTGGTCCCATTGGCTATTTAAATTGGTGCCTAGATATGTATATCGCTCGACTCTTTCGATATTCTGTTGGTTGATTGTAAGATGAGCGTTTAGTATTGGTTTTTTACTAATTGTCATAAATTTGGTTTTCTTTATGTTAAGAGCTAGTCCGTATCTGTTGCTGACTTCTGTTATGCGATTTGTTAATATCTGTAAGTCATTCAGATTATCGGCAAAAACTATAGTGTCATCTGCATATCTAACGTTATTCAACCATTCACAGTTTATTACTATTCCTTTCGCACAACCGTCTAAAGCTTCCTTAAATACCCATTCAGAATAAATGTTGAACAACAATGGAGACAAAATACAGCCCTGTCGTACTCCACGTTCTATTGCAATTTTATCAGTTAACTGGTCTTCTATTTTGATTTTGGCCGTTTGATTGTAGTAAATGTTTCTTATAATTCTAAGATCTTTGTTGTCAATTCCAATTTCTTGCATTAGAGTCATTAATTTGTCATGTTCTACTCTGTCAAATGCCTTCTGGTAATCTATAAAGCATACGTATATGTCACAATTCACATCCCTGCATCTCTGAAATAGCACCTGTACAGCAAAAAGGGCCTCCCGTGTTCTCAGAGCATCACGAAATCCGAATTGTGTTCTTGTTAGTTGTTCCTCACATTTTGTATATATTCTTTTGTGAATGACCTTTAGAAATGTTTTTAGTAAATGGCTCATAAGGCTTATAATTCTATAGTCTTCGCACTTTCTCGCATTGGGTTTTTTTGGAAAATTTATAAAAGTTGACACTTACCACTCTTGGGGAACCACGCCCGTATCATATATACTGTTAAATATATTTGTCAACCATTTTATGCCATCATAGTCCATAAGTTTTAAGAATTCTAAGTGAAAATTATCAGGGCCTACGGCCTACTGCTTTACCATCTTTGGTGCTTTTGATGGCATATTTTACTTCTTCGACTGTAAATGGTGGTCCAGATTCGCAATTGGTGTTTGTTGTAATACCAGTGTTACTTCGTATATCTTCAAAAGTTTTTCTACGTATTTAATCCAAATATCTCTTTTATGCTCTATTTTCAGTACTATGTTTCTCTGATTATCTGTCAGGAATCCAGTGTTCTTGTGTTTATATAAGACTGCCGCTACTTTAATCTTTTTATGGAGGTTAAATGAATCATGTTTTTGTTGTAATGACTCTATCTCTGTACACTTCGAGCTAAACCAATTTTCTTTTGCTATTTTAAACGCCCTTTTTGTTTCGTTATTTATGTTGTTGTAGTAATTCTTATTATCTTTAGCGTTTCTTCTGTCTTCCGTCATACATAGAATCTCCTCCGTCATCTATTCCTTTTTATTTGTTCTTTCAGGTTTTAAGTATTTCTCATTTGTGCAAATTTTCTAGTTCTACATCTGTGTTATCTGTTTCTGTACGGGCCCATGGTTTTTCTGTACGAGTCCACGTTTTTTCTTTTAGGCGTTTTTGTACCTTTTCCTTTACTGTTTTATTTTTCAGTTGGTTAATATCGTACTTCATAATTTTTGGTCTTTGAACTGTCTTTAAACTAAGTTTCATTTTGGCGATAAGTGGATTGTGGTCCGAATTTATGTCGGATCCCGGGTACGCTTTAACAGATGTTATAGAGTTTCTAAATCTTTTGTTAATAAGAATATAGTCTATTTGATTTCGTACTGTGTGATCTGAAGTATCCTGGGGAGATTTCCACGTATATAGTCGTCTTGGAGGAAGATCATAAAAGGTGTTTGTCACTACGAGCTGTTCTTCAGTTGCAAATTCAATCAAACGGTCTCCGCGTTTATTTCGTTCCCCTAGACCAAAGGATCCCACTAAATTTCCACTTTGTCCTTTGCCAACTTTGGCATTAAAGTCTCCCATTATTGGTATTATTTCGTTTTTCCGAATCCTTTTGACAATATTAGTGAGGTCATTGTAAAATTCTTCTATGATTTCTTCTGGGGCGTCCGCTGTAGGAGCGTATACTTGAGCGTATACTCTTGTCTTAATCAAATAAAATCCACTGAATTAAAAGAAACTTTTAATATATTAAAGAGGAAAATGTATATGGTGAGGAGGAGAAATCCGAATAATATAATATAGTTGTTTAAGATACGTAATTAAGTTAATAAATATAATTTCTAAATTACTAAATTCTAAATTGATTACTTATAAGCAACATAAACAAATAAAAATGAAGACCAAGAAATCATGAACCAAGAAGAGGAGAACAAGAGAGAATAAACCCATAAAGAGGAGGTTTAAACAAGTAACTAACTATTACTTCCTGTAAAAAAATAACCAGTTAGGAAAACGAAACACACGCCTCGGATAAGAACGGGTCTTTTAAGAAGACAAAAACCACTACAAAGAACAATGAATATAGGAACCTGGAACGTACTAAGCCTATATCGGCTGGAACCCTAACTCAGGAGAACTTGAATCTAGAAACATGAATATAATTGCCTTACAAGAGATTAGATGGCCTGGAGAGAAGGCATACCAAAAACTAATAAATTTGTAGTATTTTTCAGCGGAAGTGAACATGAACACCAATTTGGCTCTGGCTTTATAGACAAGGAAAGTCTTGTGGGGTAAGTCTTAACCTACAAACTTGTTAACGAAAGGCTATGTTATATTAGACTAAAAGGACAACTGCATAAGGAAGAGTGAGTAAAATACATTTGACAAACTAGAGAAACTGACAAATAGACAAATAATCTCCCCAAACAGGACATGCATATTATCTTCGGAGATTTCAATGGAAAGATTGGGAAGGAAATAGCGTACAGACAAAACAAAAGGTGGTCTCCATGATATTAATAACGATAATGGAACAAGGTTAATAGACTTTGCAGCATCTCACAACCTACATAAAATACACAAAGAAACGTGGATCTCCAACGACGGCGTCACAAGAAATCAGATCGATTATGTTATGGTAGATGTCAGGAGGGGTAGTAACTGCTTAGAGCAGCCTAAGAGGGGTGGATGGATACACGGATCATTTTTTGATCCACAGAATAGCGTCTCAAAAGATCAACAAGAATACGCCAATAACATTATGAAGTACGGAAGTTCTGAGGGGTAATGAGACAGAGCAGACATTTCAAAAGGCTACACATATAGCGCTAACACAGACAGTGTAAATCATTATTTGTTAAACTGAGGTTAAGTGATGAGAAATTCGTTATATAGAGGTTTGAATTCAGCTTTAAGTGACCAAAACCAAGATGAGGGTGAGGGAGGCTTTAAACGTGGACTTGGATTTTGAAGAGTTTGTCAACTTGGATGATGACGTTGCAATCTGTGAGAGCTCACTGATACTGATATCGTATCTTCCGTAGCAAGGGAGCAAGAAACAGTAGAAGAAGCAGAAGACGACGTGGATGAAGAACTCGTTAGTCAACGAGATTTTACATCAAAGGACGCAAGAGATGCCCTCAATGTGTTAAAGTGTTATTTTCTAAAAAAAAATGCTTTAAATGATGTTGTTGTTAAATCTATCACTGTGCTGGATTGTACACTGGATAACCTAACACAACAAGCTAAACACAATCAAAAATTACTGACTTTTTCAGCGGTAATCAAGGTACTCAATAACGATGGATATAGATGGACGTAGTAAAAGTAGTTTGTTATTTGTTTAGTTTTATATTACATTTCCAACACGAATTTAACTTTGTCAAATAAATTACGTTATTCTCAAAAATATTTAGGTTTTTTCCCCCGTTTTTGGTAGCGTACTTTCTAAGTTAAGACACAGGTCTACAGTTATTCTGTAAATCATTATTTGTTAAACTGGGGTTAAGTGATGAGAAATTCGTTATATAGAGGTTTGAATTTAGCTTTAAGAACCCCTTTATAACGAATATTGGTCGCATTTAACCACGATATAACGAACCCCGTTATTGAAAAATTCCCGAATTTTTTTCCCTTAAGATTCGTAATACCGAGATTATACTGTACTTGATTGTATATGTATGTTTTCCATTATCTTATTTTAAGAGTTTATTTGGTATATTGTCGGTAGTGGAATTTTTTAGTTTTTTTTTTAAGTTACACAGGGTATCCTTAATTTCTTCTTTTGTAATGTATATTTTTCCATATCATCTCTTTTTTCTTTTTCTGTAATTATAAATGCTTTAAAATATATGCCAACAATATGAGTTAAAGATTTTGAATGGTTTTTTCGCCCACAAGAACATACATAAATACACCTGGTATCAGCACACAAGAGGTCTAAAATCGATAATAGATTATTTCATAACAAGACAACAAACTAAGTTAAGAGTACAGGACGTAAAGGTGAATAGAGGAGCAGAGTGTGGCTCGGACCACTGCCTGATAATAGGAAAAATATATACACCATTCGTAGACAGGAACCACACAGACATCAACAAAGAACACAGAAAAAATAGAAAGAACTACGTACACCTTAGATAATCTAGATAACGAGAGCACACAGTTACTTTACTCCTGGAGACTAACACAAAAACTACAGAAATCACACAGATCAACGACGGATGAATACGAATATATAAAAAACTGCATGAAAGACGCAGCGCTAGAAGCCTTAGGGCCACAGGTACGGAGAGTAGATAAACCATATTGGTGGGATAAAGAAGTGGAAGAAAAGATAAAAAGAAAGAAGGAAGTATATCTAAAGTTATTACAACAGGGAGACGAACATACAAAACAACAATATAAAAACTTGAATAAAGAAGTCAAACGAGAAGTGGTTAAAAAGAAAAATAGTACATGGGAACAATAATGCCATTACCTAGACAACCATATAGGAGGGACAAAGAGCTCTGAAGCCTGGAGAACTATAAAAACGATGAGAACAATGACAAAAAACCAAGTCATAATAAATAGAATACCAGAGAATACATGGGTAGAGCATTTTGAGAACTTATTAACAGAGAGAAGAGAAAGGTTTAAACAGACAAATGAACAAGTGGAAGTAGAAGGAAGAATCGAAATATCAATAGAACAAGTGAATGAAGCAGTTAAGGGAATGAAATTAAAAAAATCTAAAGGCCCAGGTTGAATACGTCCAGAGTTGATTAGGTATGGATCATCAAAACTGTTTGAGATGATCCGAAAATTATTCGAAAGATGCTTAAACGGAGAAGAAGTTCCAGAAGAATGGAGACAATCGTATATCTCTCCAATACACAAGAAAGGCACAAAGATGGATCCTAAAAACTATAGAGGGATCGCAGTGATTGCTACTATAGGCCGACTATACTCAAAAGTACTACGAAACCTGATAGAAAATGATATTAAAGACAAACAACCCGAAGAACAAGCGGGATTTAGGGCCGGACGATCCACTATGGATAATATTTTCACATTAAAAATTGCAATGGAAAAACGAGTGCAGAGAAATAGAGAAACTCATATAGCTTTAATAGATTTGGAAAAAGCATATGACAGTGTACCGATTTCCCAACTATGGATAGAAATGGGTAACTTGAAAATAAACCCAATTCTTATTAACGCCACTCAAAAATATTACGAACAAAACTTTGCAAGAATTAAAATGGGACAAGAAATCACCTCTCCTTTTCAAACAACAAAGGGACTAAGACAAGGCTGCTGTCTGTTACCCACCTTATTTAAAATCTATTTGGACAGATCCTTAGTGAAATGGGTAAAAAAATGTAGAAACATGGGAATAACGGTGGAAGAAAACAAGCTATATACACTTTTCTTTGCGGATGACCAGGTAGTAATTGCCGAAGACAGCTACGATCTTAGCTATATGGTAAGAAAACTGCAAGAAGAACATGAGGTGGCAGGTCTAAACATGAATATGACAAAATGTGAATATCTCTCAGTGGGAACAGATGAAATATGTGACCTAGTCTTGGAAGACGACAAAATCAAAGGCGTGCAATCCTGCAAATATTTGGGGGTCATTTTCAACAAGAAGGGAAATAGCGCAGATGAAATCAGGGAAAGAATAAACAAGGGCAGAGCAGCGACCCGTGCCTTAAACTCTCTTCTCTGGCAAAAAACAATTCGACGAGAAACCAAAAAACACATTTACGGTAGTATAGTCCAAAGTATTACACTTTACGGTTCGGAAGTATGGGACGTCACCAAAGCTAATAGAAACAAACTTATGACGACAGAAATGGATTATCTGAGACGAAGCTGCGGTAAATCGAAACTGGAGAGAGTTAGAAACGAACAAATAAGAAACGAAATGAAAATGGAGAGAAATATCAATGATGACATAGAAAGAAAACAATTAATCTGGTTCGGACATGTTAAAAGAATGCCAGAGTACAGATGGCCTAGGAGAGTACTGGAATGGATCAATCCTGAAAGAAGAAAGAGAGGACGACCACGGAGAAGTTGGCGCAACGATATTGATGAAGCAATGACGGCAAGAGACTTAGAAGAGGCAACTGCATATGACAGGAAAAGATGGAAATTGGGGGCGGAGAAGCGGCAACAGCCGTAATAAATCCGTTATTATCTATATATATATATATATATATATATATATATATATATATATATATATATATATATATATATATATATATATAATGCTTTAAATGTTTTTTTGCTTTCAGAACTACAAATAAATATTTACTTATTGAATTCACCATTTATAAATGAAGTGATCCAAACTCCATTATATTATATTTATCCTAATTAGGTTAACACTAACAAATTCTACAATCCTAAAGATAGGACAAGGCCGGATAAGTAGTTTTTCAATCAAAATTACAAATTGTCTTGTTGTCCATCTACGTTCAAGGATCTCAAAGGAAAGTTTTGGCCTTTTTACATACGTTTTAAACGGTATGACGCCAGTTATATAAAGTATTATTATAGTTATCAAATTATATTAACTATAAGTTTTATTATAATAATGCAGTGGTGTTTTGAAATATGATTTATGATTCGTATAATTTATTGTTAATGTGTGTGGGTAATTGTGAATAAATGCTTAAGATTTTATCTTACGGATTATTAGTTTTTTGTCGTACTTTGTTCTAACATTATTTATCTATTGTACATACGGAAGTGGTGATAGCAAACTGGAGGCAACAAGTAGAAATATCATCTTGCTTCTCGTTGAACTATATAGATACATAGGAAAGTCAAAGGAAATGAAAATAATGAGAACATTTGATAGAAATTAAAGAGAATAAAAAAATTTCAAAAAAGAAACGTTTAAAAAATTCACAACTGGTTTTTCGGTAGTTTTATAGACGTTTCACTTTAGTTTCATTGGATTCTTTCTATCACACAACACACCACTCGCTTCCTTCGACTTTATCTATCCCATTCTATCTCTACTGCATACAACTTCATATATTTTTCAATTACTCTCTAATACAAATCCTAGGTACTTAAAACTATTACTTTTCACAATCATTTCACTTTAAGATATTCATTACTATGACCGCACCAAAGGACCGCAGAGCACAAAGTTAAAATATCTGATTTTATGACACGGATGCGATTAACTTAAGTACTTTCAACTTGCTGGCAAATCCGCCATTCCGCCCTCTATACTGGTTACACCACTACCTAATTCACCTAAATCTAAAATTATTGATCTCAAGGGAATCGTAAAAATAGCAAAAATCGCGCAACGTTCATTTTTTTACAGCTTTATTTTCTACAAAATGCAAAAATTAAGGGCGAAAGCTGCACTCTTTACCTTTAAAATGCATTTTGGTTTTTGTCGATAAGATGCTCTGATCAAAAGTTGATACAAATTATATTTCAAAAATTTATTTCATGCGCGTAACTAACATTCAAAATCGCCGGTCGCTTTAAGCGTTGTTTCTGAGAGAACGGTTTATTTTACAGAAAAAGTGCTAATAATAATTATCTCAGCTACGTTTCTTGTTTGAAACATTTCTTTCTACGTCATGCAGATTCCTGGTCAATCGATGTTTTCCGCTCTTCCCCCCAATCCTATGAGGGGGTGTTTAGGTAAAAGCCCAGGTCGCCTATGAGGGGGTGTTAAGGGGAAAGCCCTGGGTAGGTGTGACAAACTTTTTTGCATCTTTTTTGGGGTCACAAAATTAACATTATCAGCAAAATTCAGCTTCTTTGTATGATTTTTAGGTATTCAGTGGCATTTTACGACTGAAGTAAGGCTTTCTAATCTAAATAAACTTGAAAGGTATTTCGTGAGCCAGTGTATTTTGTTATAGATATATTAGATAATGTATTTTACTAAATGTTCTCTTTTTTGTATATGATAGTTCTTACTTTTTATATACATTTATTTAGGAAATCGTTGGTGAATAATTACAGCCTCCAAAAGGATGCAATTATTCATTTTATTTATAAGTACTATATCAGAGAGAAATTTAATCTTCCTGAAACATTTGAGCTGACTGACGATGTTATCACTAGTCGATATAAAGAAGCATGTTTAAAATTTCCTAAAGTATTCCTCTCAGAAAATTACTTTCACGTCGCCTATGTCCACGAACTTTACTAAACCTATTAAAAATAACCCCTAAGCAACGAGCGATTTGTCACGCCTGCTCGCAACAACGAAATCACAGTATGTGTTCCTTTCTTTTATTATCTTTCGTTGGATAAATAGAAACTCTTCCTCTTAACAAAGAAGTTCGTTCCTATTGTCGAACAACACAGTTTATTTTCTAAGAAAAGCTGAGATGTGGCTCTTCTATGAAATGACTTTCTCAGTCAGAAGAAAGTAGGGAAGTATATGAAATAAGACCGCACCGGACTTACCAATTAAGTATCATTTTCGCTTGGCACTCTCCGGCAAATACTCCTCCTGTTTTTTATCTAGTTGGTCTAAATATGGTTGGTCTTTTAACCAGATACTTAATATAGAGGAAGAAGAAGAAAACCCGGAACACAAAAGCTGTGAGGTAAGCGGAGCAGACGAGAGGGAGGAGGATCCACCAACGATCCTGGAATTTAAAGACGTTGTAAACAAACTAGCCAGAAATAAATCACCCGGAATAGATAATCTCCCAGCGGAATTATATAAAGAAGGTGGCCACGATATCATAATAGCGCTACAGCAGCTTATAAAAGAAATATGGATACAGAAGTCCCTTCCAAGTGATTGGAATATTGGAATACTTTGCACCATACACAAAAAGGCAGATATCTTTGAATGCTCTAACCATCGAGGAATTACGCTCCTAAATGCAGCGTATAAAATATTCTCCAATATACTATGCCATCGTATGGCATCATATGCAGAGCGAATAATAGGATAATATCAGTGTGGTTTCAGAGGTGGTAAGTCAATAATTCATCAGATTTCAACCCTGAGACAAATTCTAGAGAAAACACTGGAATACGGTGTAGACACGCACCACATATTTATAGACTACAAGGCAGCCAACGACTCTGTAAATGAAAAAGAATTGAAACGTCAATAAACGTACTTTAACCTTTAATTGTGGCTTATTCCCATTTAAATAGTAATTACTTTAATAATTGGTGATTATCGCGAGATATAAATACTCCTCACTCTATATTTGTTTTGCTACAGTATTACCTTATCTTTTTCATATTATTCTCGTTGTCTTTCCATATCTGCCTCGTCTCTGTTAACTTTATCTATTCCTTATCCATAGATAGGGTGTCGCATAAAATTCTCTTCTCTTCTCTTTCTCTTCCGTACCTCACCCTTGTATCTCTTGTATTTGAGCTGCAAAGAACCCTGACCAAGAGACCTCTACCAGACTGAAGCCCGAGCCTAGTGTCGTTTCCTGGGTAACCTCCACTCTGTCCATAAAAAGGGTACAATAAAATACTAAAAAGAATTGTATTTTCAATTCACTTTACATTTAGACATCAATCTTTAACACAAATTGCAGGTTAAAATCACAAAATTTAATTTACTATTTTGATTGGGAATAAGCAACAATTTTGCTTTAAAATTCAGTTTATTTGACCTTTCATTTCCGAAGTGGAAATCGAAACGTCCAATAACCTTATTTTTAAAGTAATATATAATACATTCATGGACGTATAAACACAGATGGACTCAGTTATTTACATAAAAATGTGAAGCCAAAATTATTTGAGTAGGTTACATTCTCAGCACCTTCAAATGTTGTCACGTTTTTTTATTAAAATATTTTATTCACGTATCGCTGAAAATATTACTATATTTATTTTATACTCTACAGGTACTATCAAACCAAAATAATAATTTATTACTTATATTAATATATTTAATTGTAATTAAAACATCAAGTGTGCATATCATTTAATAATAGCGTATAAAACAGATATCAACCAATTATTTTATATGTAGAAGCACTAAAAACTATTTATTAATGGCAACGGTGTTTACATTTCTCTGTCTTGTGGCTCTACGTCAAACTTCAAATGCTGTTCCATGTCATGTCCATGTTTGTTTACTTTTTACCCAAGATGAGGAAAAGTTGTTTTTCGATATTTTGGCTGTATTTTAAGTGATATTTGTAAATGGTGAAATAAACATTTTATAATAATGGTGCTACAGTATTGCATTTGCAAAAAAACGAAATATTTACATCCCAATGTCTCATTTAATTTGTAAGTAGTGTTTGTTTACATTATTAAGATGAGGAACTGAGAAAGCCTGTTTGTTTACATTTTAAAATATGTCTTTCATAGGCGTACACATTGGGTTTATTCATATTCATTAATGTATTGAACAAGATATTAGTTCATGAAATTAGTATAGACATTTTTAAATTATAAGTAGACATCATCTGATTAAAAAGATCTGTTTAGTAGCTTTTTAATTTAATATTTCTCATGAATTCAAATAAATTAGTGAAATGAATAAAACTCATTTATTTTTCTATGTAGGTTTCCAAATAATATTGATTAATGATGAAACTTACTCCAAACTTCAACAGAGAAAACAGTATAAAAACCTTTCAAAAGCATCATTTTTGGTTATTAAAACTTGTAAGGAAGCTGAAAAATATTTCAGATATTTTAATAAAACTATAAATATCTACAACAGACGAGTTAAAAACCTTATGAATATTTTGATTAATAAAATCATACATGTCCCAAAATCAATTTATGAGCATTTTGGTGACCATATGTATGATGAAGATGCAATCGATAGTCACTCTACGCAACTTTTAAAATTGGTTCTTGAGAAATATTTTAAAATTGGAATTCATCATGAAACGAGGACTACTTTAGATGCTAACCGTGTGCGCATAAGAAGCGTTCTTACTAAGACTGTTTTATTTCGCAATCAATAAAAATTTATTTCTGTACCAACGTCTTCTATTATGTCTATTTACCATTTTTACTTTAATATTTCTGTTCGCTAAATAGCTTTCCAATAATTTATACATTTTCACGCCTACTTTTTAATAAGTAGGTATATTTGCAAATAATTTTATGTCAAATGCCAGCTTTAGAATGATCAATAAATATTTTTGTAGCAGAAACCCTTACTACGAGGAATCTATTCATATTATATTAAAACAAATTTGTCACAATTTTAAAAAATATGTTTTAATACAATTATCAATAAATATAGGTATGTACTTAAATTTGACAAATGTATATTTTTTAATTGTTTTTTTTATCGTAGGATTATTTGATACTTATTAAAAAATTAACTTGAGCTCAACTATATTTTATTGTAATAATTTTAAAGCAAATAAAATTGTATTTTATTTTTTCGATAAAAACGTGTTTTTATACATTATTACTACTTCCAATTATTAACGTCTGAATAATTATCCCCGCGAGTAAAAATTCAAGCACGCTTATGTTCATTGAGGAAGTATCACAGTCTATCGATACCCGTTTTACTCCCCTTTACCCTCTTGTCCAGGAATATCAAAGCTTCAAAACAGTGTGTGTTTAAGGTATCTTATTGCTGTGTCCATCTATGTTTATACGTCCATGAATACATTAAAATGCCACAAGAAAGTAGCTTCAGAACAATACACAAAATTTATTCAATTAAAGGTGTTTTCCATGACCTTGAAGTTCAAATATTTACTGTGTATCGGCAAACTCTGTCTAAAATTTAATATCCATAAAATAATAAAAAAAGAGTATAATAAATCAATATAAAGATTTTTGACCCCCCTATTTTAATTCAACAGTAAATAACCTTTATTTAGATTCAAAGAGCGACTTATTTTTATTTTTTAAGCTGTTTTTTATTTATAATATTTGCATAGTTTTTATAAACCGTTTAAAACTTAGGTTGTTGTACCATAAGATGTCTATTTTTGTTCATTGTTATTAGTTTTAGATTAACTTGGTTCTAACGTTTGACTTGCCATATTGCTTATTAATTTTACAAATTTGTAACATCAACTTCTAGGTTATGTACTATATTTAATGGAAATAAATTACAATTTGAATTGAAAATGTATTATTTGATGTAATAGAGATGCCACAAGAAAATAGTTGCAGAATCAAACCTCTAGGGGTTATAGTAACATATGTATGTAAATAATAATTATTAATAACCATTGAAAGAGTGATAGACATGATTCCCCAACAGCATATGCAAACATTATGGAGGGAAGACAACTTTAATGCCAAAATAAGCAAATATCCTAGTCTACAATCTACAATATGTAAGCATAGTTCCCATATAAGGATAATGGTGAAAGACTTCTACAAATAGTCGCGACCAATAACATGGTAATGAAGAGAACCATGTTGCAACATAAAAACATTCACAAACGGACTTGGGTTTTAAACGATCACTGTATCATTGTAGATCTTGGTCATGCCAACAATATTCTAAACGTAAGAAGCCTCAGAGGAACAGATGGAGATACAAAGCACTGTTTAGTCAGAGCAAAAATCAAACCCAGAATATCTACACACAAATATAATAAATGGAAAAGGAATGGAATTTCTAAAATTTGGGAAAAAAGCAGTACGTCGTAAAATACACCAGCTAATAACCCTCAAAAATATTAACAATGTCGATGGAAAACATCTTAATGGCCATCCACAAAAAGGCCACAAAACAAAATGCATTAACTGTAGAAAAATATCACTAATTAACAGCGCATACAAAACTCTCTCAAATATCCTTCTTAGTAGACTGTTCCCTTGTGCTGCAAACGATGTGTTAAAATACTAAACCAGTTTTTGGGACAAAAATATCAATCATAGATCAACTATATTAAATAAAATATATTTTTTTATTTATCAAACGATAAAACAACTCATTGAAAAACCCATAGTGTTTATAAAGTTCCACAAAGCGGTTGCACACTATCACCAAAGCTTTTTATAACTGCCCTAGAACGTTCCCTTTAAACTCTTTATTGGGATCATAAACGGATAAATGTCGACGGGGAAAGACCTGAAGCATCACCTGAATTATCCTGACGATATAGTTTTGATAGGAGATGACCTAGACGAAATCAAGACCATGTTAGAAGAACTGTAAAGAGCCTGCAGAGAAATTAGCTTAAAAATGAATATCCCCACAACAACATAGGTAAATGACAAACCTTGAAGCATGTTTAAAATTTCTTTAAATTATTTCCCTTAGAAAATTACTTTCACGCCACCTATGTCTATACATTTTCCTAAAAGTCTTAAAAATAACCCAAAAGCAACGACCGATTTGTCATGTTTTTTTTTAACAATGAAATATTTCGCCAAATGTTCTCTGCTCTTTTTATCTATCATTTGTTAAATATAAACCCTTTCTAGTAACAAAGAAATCAGCTTCTATTGTCAAATACCCAGTTTACCTTCTATGAAAAACGGAGATTATTGGTTGGTTTTCGGTGAAATTATAATTCCTGTCAAGAGAAAGTGGTTAGGTTAGAAAAACGACCAAAGTATCATTTTCACGTGGCACTCTTTGGCCAATACTCCCACTCTTTTTTTATCCGTAGCTTGTCTAAGACCAGAGTTCGAATTCATTTTTTAGTTGGTTCCTGTGGCAAACGGTTTGTCTCCATCAAACGGCGATAAGTGTATTTTCAATTCACCCTTATCTTTATATCTTCACACACTGCTTCCTATATTAACTATTTTCTCTTTTGTCAAACAGACGTCTTCCAATTCGAATAAACGAAGTCACTTCTGTTTGCCGATCATTCGTATCTACGTTTCGTCTCTACTGTTTGTCTCTACCGTTCATCTGTACTATTTATCTGCTACCTGTATTACCTGCTGCTTCTCTTTCTTCCTTTTTGCCTAAATGAAATTTGAGAGATTTCGGATTGAAGATCGTAATTCTTTACCGTACCTGACTTACCCAAGTCAAGTGCCTTTATTATTGAGACCGTTCTATGAAAGACCTCATTACCTGTGCCTACTGACTGCCGGCTAAGTACAATGCAGATTATCCAATTGCGAGTACCGACAATTTTTATATAATTCATTAGAAATTGATTTACGACTTCAGGTCAGTGACTTTGTTTGTTTACGGCTAACTCTAACCCAATGGACTGTTTTATAAATATTGACGTAGATACTATTATAATATTCCTTGCTTTTTTCCTACTCTTGAGAATACTAAATTATTCATAATTATTTTTCAGGAAAGATATTTTTTGTTATATTCAATAATAAATTGTGCAATAACTTCTTCTTCTTCTTCTGGTTCCTATCCGTTTCGGATGTTGGAAATCATATTGGCAATAATGACCTTGCTCGCTGCGGATCGAAACAGCTCCGTTGAGGTTTTCTTAAACCATGTTCTTAAATTCCGCAGCCATGATATTCTCCTTCTACCGGGTCCGCGCTTACCTTTGACTTTACCTTGCAATATAGACTGCAGCAGGGAGTAACGGTGCTGATTTCTCATAACGTGTGCAGATATTGCAATTTTATGCGTTTGATCGTAAACACAATCTCTGGTTCCTTCTTAATTTTTTCTAGAACTTCCTTGTTCGTGATCCTTGCTGTCCATGATATTCTCAGCATTCTTCTATAAAGCCACATCTCAAATGCTTCAAGTTTTTTAATAGTGGTGTCTGTAAGCGTCCATGCCTCCGCCCCGTACAACAACACAGAGAAAACGCATCTCAAATGTCTCATTTTTGTATCTAGGAATATGTTGGAATATGTGACTTTTGAAGATGGCGCTCATTTTGTTAAAGACCGTTCTTGCCTTTCCTATGCGGCACTTTATTTCCTGTACATTGCTCCACTGTTCGTTTATAATAGTTCCCAGGTAGCAATACTGTTTTACTCGCTCTATCTGCGTCCCATTAATGTATCGATGAGCCCCATTTATATTCTCCTTGCTGATAATCATTTGTTTCGTTTTGTGGGTATTAATGTTTAGTCCGTACTGTTGACTGTACTTGTTTATTCTGTCCATTAGCCTCTGAAGTCCCTCTAAACTATCTGCTATCACCATGGTGTCGTCGGCATATTTAACATTGTTTACTCTTTCACCATTTAGAAGGATGCCTTCGTCTATTCCGTAAAGGGCCTCGTTAACAATTTTCTCTGAGTACATATTAAATATTAACGGCGATAGGATACATCCCTGTCTAACTCCACGTAGTATGTTTATGTGATGTGTTTCTTCTCCGTTAATTTTCATGTATGCGGTCTGATTCCAGTAGAGTTCTGAAATTATTCTGCGGTCTTTGTCATCCAGCTCTGCTTCTTTTAAAATGTTTATCATCTTTTGATGTTGAACTCTGTCAAATGCCTTTTCATAGTCGATCAAGCATGCGTATACGTCGCAGTTAACGTCCCCGCATCTTTGAATCAGTACCTGTACTCCGAAAAGTGCCTCTCTGGTACCCACTGCGTTAATGAAGCCGAACTGTTTGTCCGATATTTGTTCCTCGCACTTCTTATAAATTCTTCCATGGATATATGTAATAAATATAACTTATTTCGTGCTAACTGTTCAGTAAAAATTTTTATATTTTTTTCATTTACTTTAACTACTATACCTCAATATAACTTTGTTGACGAACTATTTGCCATTTATTTTTTTGTTATGATATAAATTTATATTTTTGTGCATGGTGTACCACTTTCAGGCATTATTATTGATTTATATTACTATTTAATTTATCATATAAACAATGTATATGTGTCGAAATATTAAGTGTGTACTGTGTACCGCACAATCATAATACCTTGTCTCTCACGGTTTACTTTATTCTCGCGTGATTATCTTAACTGTACTTTATCTTTCTTGTTATCTTATTTTATATGTCTTAAGGTTTCCCTTTTCCTCCAAAAATAGGGTGGTGCCCAAATATTTCCCTTCTCTTATCTTCTAACCTCTCTTCTCTTTATCTTCTAACTTCTCTTTTCTTTATCTTCTAACTTCTCGTCCCTGTATCTTCAGTACTTCTCTAACTGATTCTTTATATTTGAGCTGTAATAAGAGCCCCGACCAACAAACTTCTACCAGACTGAAGCCCGAGCCTAGTACCGTTCTTTGTATAACCTCTACTCTGTCATTAAAGAGGGTACAAACTCGTGCCCAGTAACAATTTAAAAATCCAAAAATTTTAAGTAAAGTTGTTGATAAATATATATACCTTGGGAACGAAATTAGAATAGGCAAGGACATCCATACAGATGAGTTATAAAGAAGAAGGGTACATGAATGGGCAGCATATGGAGCTCTTCAAGGACAACAACATACCGATTATTCTGCAGCGGGAAGACTTCGATCAGTGTGCTCAGTCAATAATGAATTACGGAGCGGAAACTCCGTCCCTAACAAAAAACAATGCTTTAAAACTAAAAATAGCATAAAAAAGGATGAAGCTTTGAATAATAGGAGTAACAATAAAAGACAAGATCACAAAGACCTACGAGACCGAACCAGAGTTACAGGTGTTTAAAGAGCCTACAGATTCGAATGGAGATGGACTAGCCACATGGCAAGGATGAAGGATGGAAGGTGGACATGTAAGTTAACCGAATGGAGAACTATCAAATCGAATCGATTAGCAAATTGAATCATATATCGAATCAAATATCGAATAGAATCTATTATCGAATCGATTATCAATTGAATCAAATATCGAATCGAATCAAATATAGAATCGTATCAAATATCGAATCGAATCTATTATCAAATTAAATCGATTATCGAATCGAATCGTAATCAAATCGAATCGAAATCGAATCGAATCAAATATCGAATATCGAAATAAATCGATTATCTAATTAATTATCGAATCGATTAACAAATCAAATCGATTATGGAATCTAATCGATCCGGTCATCGAATCGGAATCGAATCAATTACTATTTAAATGGGAATAAGCCATAATTAAAGGTTAAAGTAAGTTTATTGACGTTTCAATTTCCACTTCGAAAATCGTTCTCAAAATACAAACATTAGAAAATTAAATATCGAATCGAATCGAATATCAAATATCAATTCAAATCGAATCAATTATTGAATTGATTATCGAATCGAATCGATTATCGAATCGAGTAGAATAAAATAAATTAAAATAAATAAATTAAAGTAAATTAAAACCATCGATGTATAGACGATAAGAAAACTATGCTCCCCTCCTCGGTCACTGCCGGAGTGCCACATCCCGTTTTTTATAAATAAAGAAATTAAGATTCAACGCAAGAACTTTGAATAAAATGGATACACCATTAAACAAAATGGATAAACATCGACTAGCGTAGCCGATACTAAATTGCGTAGCAAAAGGAAGAAGGCAAGTCTTGTTACATCAAAAGATATATGTTTGATTGCGCAACAGAAAAAAATGTTTTATTTCTTTACTTTTTCCTTAAAACTTTTGTACATATACGATGTATTTGTTATTCTTGCCTTTTGTTATATTTCATACCTACGTCACTGGACAATTCCAATTTTGTTAAAAAATTCTTCTCTAATTTCCAACTATTTCCTTTGGATAAATTCCTTCATAAAAACGATTTCCATTTAAAGAGTCATTTGCATTTAGAAAATCCAATTTTAATTCAAATCAGTAGCTATGCGTATTTACAGAAAACTTCACCTATCCAGTTAGCAAAAATAGCGCAAAAAGACTAACTTTTTTATTTTTTATCAGTTTGAAACTATCACATTATCATTTGAGAGAGCGTCGGCGTAGTATCCCTAGCAACCGGAATTCAGAGGGGATGATTTTCCGTGGGACAAACCGACCCTTTGATAAAACAATTCAGTTTGCGATCCAAATCCGGGGTTGAATCTGTATCTGTGCATGCAGCGCCACCGAACAATCGTGCCGTAAACTCTAACCTCATTAACCGAACGCACGTCATAGAACGCATTCTAAATCAAGCATTATAATTTTTGAGGGTGCTATGAAATGTTTTGACAGGCGTTCCAGACTCTTATCTAAAAGTTTTAAATCAGTCTGATAATATTGTGAAGTTCAGTTTGAAGTAGTGTTCAGTTTGAGAAAAAATCGAATTAACTGGTGTCAATTTGATCAACAATATTTAACAGAACCTGACTAACCTGAGGAATATTTAAGGTAAGTCTCTAATTTATGATATACAACTAATTTCACATTTTCCGGCTTATTGCTTATTATCAATCTAATTTTATACTGGTTGTTCACAGTTCACAGTAAAAGTTTTGTAGATATTAGAATTGAATTAATTTTACAAGTACATTCAATTTGATTATTTAGTACATTTGGGGACATGTTTTGAACTACATATATAACCTTAAATTATAATAGAAATGTTTTATTCTAATATAAAAAACAAAATAGATATTATAAACTATTGATATGCACATATAATTTGAATTTTTTATTTATTTTAAATTTTTGACGTTTAATATTTGGATAGCGTGACAGTTACTCGATATTCTGTACAATTTATTACACTTCTAAATAATATTTTTTGTCACAAAGTGATATAGATAATGTAATATATAAATAAGTAGCGATATAAATTGATTTAGCGAAGTAGAAGCAGATGAATTTAGGGAAAATAGAAGTTTAATGTGCCTATAATAATTATAATAGTAATTCAATTTATCAATCTATGTAGTTGTAAAGTAAAGATGTTGTAGTTTTATGAGTTGTAAATTGTAAAACTTTTCTTTTCTGTATTTTATTAGTTTCGAATGTGCTCTAACTTCGGTAGTAAGTAATTCTATTCCATTCCACATGTATATATCTGTGAAGCGTTGTTGATGAACATGAAAGAATGTCCTTTCGAACCAATTCGCTTCGTAGATTTAGTACTACTCTTGTCACAGGTTCAATATTATAGTGACGTTATATTTTTCTGAACTTGCCACTATACTTTCTATTCTTCATAGATAAAGCTATTCCTCATCATATAAATAGTCAATTTTGACATCTGTTTTTGTAATTGTCTTTGATATAGAGCTTTAGTTTCCTTTGATATGGTTTTCTGTGTATTTTCCATTCTTTCTTTTACTATTTTTATTTATATGATTTTTTCTCCTCTTCTTTTATCCTCTCTAGTTGCTTGTCCCGAGGATGGTTCTCATGATTTCTATCTCTGGTAATTTTATTAGATTTCTTGATACATTTCTTGCTTATTGTGCTTATTGCCATTGCAAAATATGTTATTATGGGTCTTATTAGCATATTGTGGATTTTAATTTTTGTTCATAATAAGTTTTCTTAGTTCGGTATACTCTTCTTCTTACATGATTTCGTTTTGTGCTTCGTTCTTTTAAATGAACATAGATCTTTTTAGATGTGGAGGTCTCGGAATGTCTTTCGAAATATCGCTTACATTTTGTGAAAATGAATAGTGAACACTTCTTCTCTCGTCTCTTCCCGACGCATTACAACACCATTTTATTCTTAACCTGTGTTTCTGAAACTTCTAGAAGATTTAAGTGTGTCCTTTAGTTTTTATTTATTACTACATATCAAGAAGAAGAAAGAAACAAAACAATATAAAAGAGTACCTATAGCCAGGACTGGAACTTGGAGAATTATCAGTGGGACAAAGATCAGGTTGCCGTCCCCTCCTCTTTCTCCAAGGAATAATACCTCTGTACCAGCACCAACTAAATTTAGGGAGTGAACAGAACATGAACAAAATATGCTAACTCGCTCTCCTGAAGTAGTCTGGACTGAATTCCTTTATACTTTCCGGCCATATATATTTGCCTCATTGTCATAGGATTGGCCTTTACAGTTCTCTTAGTTTAGTCCATCTTTGTCTAATTTTTTTAGGATTTCTTGACTAAGATCTTTACCTGTTTTCTCACTAACTGAGAGAAAATCAATAAAATTTTCTTCTACCTGCGATGTATTTGTTTTGACGTAACGAAGGAATACTATTTGGCATTTAAAATGTCTTATCTTTTGCCTTATGCCATTGGCAGTCATTTTAAGGAATTATCTTGTATTTTATGTGAATAATACGAGATTTGCCTTTTCTTATGCCGCTCAGTATGTTGTTGAAGAGTGACATTGTAATGCGATATAAGTTCTACAGTGTTAAACAATTTCCACTAGATGGGTCGCTGAAATCAGTCTACCTTAGTTCATCGTAATGGATTCCTTGCTTTGCTAGGAATAGAATAGCATCGATAGTGCATCTTGTTTTGGAAATCTGCATCAATACTTGCCTTTATTAAACAAGATTCGAACGCTATACACCAACAAAAACAAAGTTTGTGGTTAGTTGAATTTTCATGTATAGGCAATTTTTTATTTTCTCCAATTCGCAAGTTTTTTTCTTTAGCTAAGGAAGACACTTGGTTTGATAAATACGGATACCAGAGATGTACTAAAAATTCGGCATAAAGTACATTTAAGTGGAATGGAAAAATGGTTATAATATCTTTAATAAACGTGGAAAGACAGGAAAATATTAAGAAATAGGAAATAAACGTTTCTTAGCGATCCATAAAAGAGATGATACAACCGAATACTAATATTGTAGAGCTATCTGCCTGTTATCTGGTCTATTTGAATTAGATATCAGAGTTGTACAAAAATAAACAGCAAAATAGTGAAGAGTAGAATGGATGAAAATAAGAATTCTTCAGAGAAGCTAGGACAAAAAATAATATTCCTTAAAAAGACATAATTATACATCATCATCATCATTCACCATCATCCACCATCATCATCAGCCACCTTTACATAGTCGTTCTTCATTTCTGTCCACGATTGTCCAATATTCGCTTTTCTGTGTCATGTTGTACAGGCTTTTTACCTTATGTCATAGGCCCATCTTAAATTTGGACGTCTTTTTGGTCTCTTGACGCCTCTTGAATATCACATTGTAATTCTAGTAGACCATCTATTGTCAGTTCTTCTCGCCAAATGTCCCACTGACATTTTAAAGATTTAAATCTTTGGATTACAGCAGTGACCTGGGTTTTCTGTCTGATCCATTATATTTTTTTTGCGATCTCTCTTTGTTATGCCTAACATGTATCACTCCATTGACCTTTGAGTGACTTCGAGTTTGGTTATTATTTCTTTCTTTAGTGTCCAAGTTTCGCAGCCGTATGTCATGATTGGTAGTATACACTGATCGAATGCTTTTTTCTTCAGGTGAAGTGGCATCTTCAATTTGAATTTAATTACATTTCTACTAAAATATGCCCAAGCCAGTTTCATTCTTCTGTTGATTTCTAGGAGTAAGGAGCCGGATTTATGCATTAATTGGCCCATGTATACATACTCTGTCTACTGTCTTAGTATAGTGTTGTTTATTATTATTAAATCTTGGACATCCACTAGCTTGTTGTACATAGTTTTTGTTTTTGTCAAGTTCATTTTTAGACCAACTTTAAACTAGAGTTGCAGTAAAAGGCTTTGGTGATATTGCGTCTCCTTGTCGGACGCCTCTGGTAGTGGGAAATTCTGGAGTGTTTTCATAAATTTTTACCTTAGATTTGGCTTGTCCGTTTGTATTTTCTAAAAAGTCTATGTACGGTTTGTCAATGCCTTTGTTGGTCAAATATATATATATATATATATATATATATATATATATATATATATATATATATATATATAGATATGTATATATTTATACCGAGGCACATATTACCCACCGTCAAGATGACTATGTGTATAGTTCCATAGATAGACATGTAAGAGGACGGAGTCAGATGAATTTTTCACATGAAGAAATGAATTAAATGTAGAGATCTTCGTGCTCTTCTTTATAATATAGCACTCATTAAATGGGATAAAAACGAAAACTTTTGAATGACAAAACTAAATTCTTTTCAAACTTGTGTGGGATTCTTTCATGTTCTGTATTAAGTGGTAAGATAGATCTTATCAAAACCGATGAATCAACAATTGCGTTAATGTTATTTGTTGTTTATGTTAACAGAGCAATAATGAGCGCATTCGAAAGTAATCTAATTAATGTGCTATTTTATGTTTAAGTACTTTGACTTACACAGCAATTTCGTATATTAACGTTTTTCTGCTGAACATAATTTTTAATCTCGCTTAAATTTATTTCTCTTTTTTACTAATCACAACAAATGTTAATAATTGTAAATAAGATGCCAATATGTGAAAAGCAATAAACACTAGAAATAAAAGAATAAAAACGAAAAAGTTAGTGCCCGAGGAAGTTAATATAATATTAATAAATTAATGCGGACATACCAAGGCAGATGACTAGTCTACGATGTTCTCTTTTTCTTGTTTGAATTTTTATTTATTTTTCTTTCTCCTAGAGTTTGTTTTATTGCTGTTTTTATGTTTTTAATTTTTTTTTCAAAACTATCGTCTATATCTTCCCCTTGTGTGACCATTCGTTGACCATTTTTTGTTGTAGTTTGGACTGATATAAGAAACTTAATCTTGAGTCATCATAAAGTTATTCTATGTTGAATTTTTTTTTCGTATATTGGTGGTTTACTTTATGCAACAATACATTGGCTTATAATCCAATCCTTGCCGTGGGGATCCTGGCATATAAAGAAAAATGCAAGCGAGTGTGGGATAATACTGCAGTTTGGTTGCATTAGTGCTGTATTGGCTAAATTATGCAGGACATGATGCTGATAGAAGTCATTCGGGCCATAATAATGAAAAGACCTTCTCCAATGTAATACAAATTATAGTGAAATAATGGCATCTCCTGAGGGAAAATATTCGGAAGCAAACTGCAAATACATCGTTTGGATTTTCAAGTGAGGACTATTTTAGATTGTGAGAGACATGTATGAGCAAGTAACAACTAGTGTTAGGTTATGTGTAGGAGGAACTGATGAATTTAACGTGGAAGTAGAATTCCACCAAGGCTCGGTTCTTAGTCCTTATTTATTCTCATTAGTGTTGGATCAGATCGAAACCAGCAAAACAACAGGGTAACATTCTCTTATTCTTGATGTATGGTGATGATGGAATGTTAGTAGGAAATAGTGAAAGCGACTCAGAATAAAAACTGCAACCGTTGAGACTTGAGGAAAATATATATTTAAAACTTAGTAGGACAAAAACAGTATTTGTCATGTTCATTTAAAGATGGTGTTACTACATACTGCACGTTATGGAATGAAATGATTGTGGAAAGTAATAGTTTTAAGTAACTAGGGTCGGTATGATAGAGTAATGGGGAAATAGTTGGAGATGCGTGCTGTAGAAATAGGGATGAATGAATGATGACGCAGGAAGCGAGTCGTGTGTTGTGTGACAGAAAAATTCCAATGAAGCTGAATAGAAAATTTTATAAAACAGCCATAAGATCAGCTACGACTTACGGAACTGAATGTTGGGCGGTTAAAAAGAAACGCAAACAACGGATGCATGTGGCGGAAATGAGAATACTAGATGGATAAGTGAAGTGACAAAAAATGACAATATTACGAATGAGTATATTAGGGGAAGTCTGAGGGTGGCACCAATTGATGCTAAAATGACAGATTATAGGTTAAGATTATTTGGTTATGTTCGAGGTCAACACATTAATCCCTCAGTACGAAGAATTGGTGATCTGCGGGTTCCTAGGGAAAGTAGGAGAAGAAGACCTGGGGAGAGACGCTTGAGCAGGACATTTCGATAAAGGGGTTTGTTATTGATATGGCACAAGATAGAAACTTACAAGGAAAGGTCATAAGGGAAGCTGACCCCTCATCGAGATAAAGGCAAAGATAATGATGATGGTGGTGGTTTGTTTTCATCATCATCATCATCATCAACCTGTATGCGTCCACTGCTGGACATAGGTATCCCTCAGCTCTTTCCATCTGTCTCTGTCTTGTGCAGCTTGCATCCAGTTATTGCTAACACGCTTGAGGTCGTCAGTGTATCTAGTTGATGGGCGACCTCTGCTCCGTATTGCTTCTTGCCTTGGTCTCCACTCTAAAATACGGTTTGTTTTAAATTTAATTGAATTATAATCATTGTTTATGTTAGCTGAAGTTAGCATCGCTCCTCTAATATATAGAAGTCAAAGCCAAATGCAGACCGCTTTGCCTTTCTGATAACTTTATTAGATACTAGTGTACCACGTAAGCGAAGATATCCATTACAACATCTTTATGTATAACATTTTATTGCTCTCGTGTCCGATTAGTGTTGCTCAACAAGTTTTCGGAATAGTACGGAATATAATATTATCGTATGTATACAGCGAATCTATTAACAAACACGTTTTAATGATTTTGGTTTAATTTCTTGTGACTTATAATGTAGATTTACCAAAATACAAAAAAATATAATAAAATAAAATAAAATACAATAAAATACATTAAAATACAATAAAATAAGATCAAATTGAATCGAATAGACTATCGAGTCGATTATCGAATTAAATCGATTATTGAGTCGAATCGAATCAAATATACAATCGAATCGATTATCGAATCAAATCATATTATCGAATCAAATCTAATCAAATATCGAATCGAATATCGAATTAAATCAATTATCGATTATCGAATCGATTATAGAATCGAATAGAAATAAAATAAATTAGAAAGTATAAAAATAATTAAAGTAAATTAAAACCATCGCTCCTTGCTTAGAGAAACATTCGACAGCACAATATCAAAAACTATTTTATATATGAACGGAAAGGTATTTTCTCTGCGTCTCCTCTCGATAATTCTTTTGGCACGCCTATTATCGTCCAATCTTGCGACATATTGGTATATTATGGTAGGTATTCTTTCTATAATCTTGTAGTTTGGCTCTTCTTCGGGCCTCTGCATTTGGAATTCGATCTGGTAGAGAGAGGCCTAAGATTGACCGTTTTATTACATACTCTGAGGTTTATATTGAACAACATAAAAACGTTAACAACTGAGCTATTTATCCAGATTTCTGAGAGTGAATTATCTTCAAATTCTAGTTAATCAAGAAGTGGAAATTTCAGCAAGTGTCGCAGTTACCCATTAGCCTATTACTATTTAGTAAACGTTACTTTAGATTTTAGAAAAGCGTAACAGAGTAGGTACATTTTAAGCTTCATTTAACTTAGCCATAATAAAGACCAACCAAATTAATAAATGTCTAAAGAACAGACACCGGGTGGCATTTGAACCCACAATCTAAGCGATCCGGGCCTATCCGTTAACTAACCGAGCTATCTACCATGTCCCACGGGAGTCAATCTGTTTCTTAATAAACGTTTGCATTTAACGTTTGCATACTAAAAAAAGTAACTACTCGTTACTTTATTTTCGTTAATATCCAATACCCTAAGTATCGAATACCAAACCGAGAATTATATATCGTTACTTCATTACTTATTTCGGTATTTTGTTTACACGGTAGCCGGCATTATCTGTTATCAATTTTAATTTGCCTCGTTTCTTTTGAATATTGGCGGCGCTTTTTAAGCAAATTTTGTTTAACCGAATGATCTCATCGCAGACTCAGCAGAATAGTCTTAGGCCGATAAGATTTGTAGTATAGATTTCTCCTAAGTGAATTATCAGCTAAGGTGACATTTTTTAAGTTTTGATACGATATTATTGTCGGCGTCGCAACGTAAGAAGATTATATTATGATTAGAGGGCGGCTACTAGTATTCTCAAAATCTGGACAATTAATTTCAGAGCGAAGAAGTCGTCTGCTGGGAAAGAATGTACAAAATATTTTATTTTTACATTGTAATTTATGACCTCTGAATACATGTCAATTTTTTTAAGTGTTTTTTAATGAATATTTTGATTCGCTATGTATGTTTATGGTATTAAAAGGTAAAAGAAATAATAAATTAGACTTACTCACAATCAATTTAATTTAACTAATCAGACGACCGGTTTCGCTTTCTACAATATGCAAAGCATCTTCAGGTCACGATACAAAGTTAAATAAATGCTGAAAATAATAAACCCATATTAGGGTGTTGTCTAATAAAGATAAAACAAAGATAGGTGATATAAATTATATAAATTACAGTAATTATGCCAATATTACATGTCTGTGGTTTTTCAAAATGAATAAAATGTTTAAGCAGACAAGGTAACACCCACAAATTGGTAAATTAGTCTATTAAACTGTAATGAATTAATAAATAAACAAATAAATAAAACATTACTTACATGCCGGTACTCTATTAATTGATGGTTGAAAGAACATGGTTCAAACTATCTTGTATTGTTGATTGGAGAACTCAAGTCAACTATTGTAATTGTTTAACAGTAAACGGGGAAGTTCTTGAGGAGACAGATTTTATCCAATGAAGTAGAGATAGGTAAATGTAATTGTTTGTTTGATGAAAGTAATGTTCTATGCCATTAAGTTCTTTAAAGTTATTTATATTTATTCTGGAGATATATTTATGAAATGTGTGTTATTTATTGAGATTTTTATTTTTGGTTTGGAAGGTGTCAGTTGTGAGACAATGAATAAGAATAGATGTACAAATTGTGTGGGTGTGCAATTATATCAGCTTGTAATTATCAAATTTCTTTGATAAAGTTATGTTGCAATATATAGTAAATTATTGTAAAGTCCAATATATAAAGTTAAAAATTAAAATTGAGACACTTTAAGACACACAGAAAACACACAGAAAACACTTAAAAAACGGGGGGACGAAACAGACATTAAATTTAAAAAGGGGGAGGATTTTAAAAGGACTACATCTCTTACTTGGAGACAATGAGTTTTTTATGTTATATATAAGATTTTAGAGGTAAACTTGACAAATGTAGGTTAAAGTGTGACAGTTCTTCTTCTATTTTAAATGCTGTAAGTTAAGCTGTAAGTTAAGTTATCTAGTTTTATGAAATAAGCTGATATTAATAAATGTCTAAAAATTTTTAAGTTTAGATATCAAAGTTATTTGATGTGTTCATATTGGCATACTTTAACAAACTTTAAATAATTAGATTTCAATGTAACAATATAAATAATTGTAATACATCTTCTATGATAACTAACTCAGCTTAGTCAAAGTTACAGAACAAACTTAAGTGATTATTTGGTAATTAAATTAAATATGTACATTTGTAATTAAAATGTACATGTAATTACAAACTTTCTTTGAAATAATTGTTGGTGTGAGTTGTCTGTCATGGTGTGTATAAATATTTCAAATATTTATTCCAGTTTTTTTAACTTTTTTTAAGTTTTTTTTTAAGGGTTTTCTGTGTGTTTTCTGTGTGTCTTAAAGTGTCTCAATTTTAATTTTTAACTTTATATATTGGACTTTACAACCATTTGCCATATATTGCAATATAACTTTATCAAAGAAATTTGATAATTACAAGCTGATATAATTGCACACCCACACAATTTGTACATCTATTCTTATTCATTGTCTCACAACTGTCACCTTCCAAAACAAAAATAAAAATCTCAATAAATAACACACATTTCATAAATATATCTCCAGAATAAATATAAATAACTTTAAAGAACTTAATGGCATAGAACATTACTTTCATCAAACAAACAATTACATTTACCTATCTCTACTTCATTGGATAAAATCTGTCTCCTCAAGAACTTCCCCGTTTACTGTTAAACAATTACAATAGTTGACTTGAGTTCTCCAATCAACAATACAAGATAGTTTGAACCATGTTCTTTCAACCATCAATTAATAGAGTACCGGCATGTAAGTAATGTTTTATTTATTTGTTTATTTATTAATTCATTACAGTTTAATAGACTAATTTACCAATTTGTGGGTCTTACCTTGTCTGCTTAAACATTTTATTCATTTTGAAAAACCACAGACATGTAATATTGGCATAATTACTGTAATTTATATAATTTATATCACCTATCTTTGTTTTATCTTTATTAGACAACACCCTAATATGGGTTTATTATTTTCAGCATTTATTTAACTTTGTATCGTGACCTGAAGATGCTTTGCATATTGTAGAAAGCGAAACCGGTTGTCTGATTAGTTAAATTAAATTGATTGTAAGTCTAATTTATTATTTCTTTTGCCTTTTGAAATGGACTCACACAAGCAACACATTCATGGTTTATGGTATTGTTCGTAATGCGCATAAGTCCAATTTTCCAAATTTTTGTTACATATTTTTTTGTATCTTAAGAGTCTCTAAGCATATACCCGAACTACTATTTTCTCTAAAACGACACTCACTTCTAACTGCAAGACGCAAGAGTCTCGCAGGCTTAGTCTTGTTCTTGCTCAAATCTTGCACGGTCAGTCTTCGTCTTGGTCTTGCTAAAATTAGGCGGTTTTGGTCTTGAAGAGCGATTTTAGGCAACACTACAAAGTATGATATTAATGTTGGACATAACTCATCAAAAACATCTGGAAAATATTTTTCAAAATTTAAACCCAAGGTTAATAAAGATCATCAATCAAATTTTATTTATAAAATAAATTTTAAAGACTGCAATTCAACATTATATTGGGCAAACACACCAATACCTGCATAGAAGAGTTGTTGCACACAAACAGTGTACAGACCAATGCATTAAACACAACAGCCCTAGCCAGACATTCTTTAGAAAATAACCAGATTTTGGAAAAAGAACAAAATTACAACAAAATATTCATATTGGAGATGATTCACGTAAAAAAAGATCAAAATTCTATCAATATTAAGACTGACATCAAAGATCTTTCCAATATGTATCATAATTTAATAAATTAAGTTGTTTTTAAATGCACTATGGCAGATATTTAAGATACGACCTCGAACCACTTCTATTTTAAGATACCTGCCAGATGTCATCTGTCAATGTCAGATACCAATTTTTTAATCCATTTTAAACTTTTAAAAAGTGTAAACATGAAATATAATTTTATAGGTAATATAATGTTTATAAAACAAACTGCTTATTGAAAATGGCAAATTTGCCGAAACGTTTAAGCAATAGATAAGTAGTAGTTTTATTTACAATAGACCGACAAACCCAGGAAATAAAAAAGTTTCTATTTAAATATTCACGGTCAGGAAATATTATATATATATATATATATATATATATATATATATATATATATATATATATATATATATATATATATATATATTTAATAGTTAAATCTAATATTTTATTAGATTCTAAATTTTATGCAAGCGATTTCCAGATTTGAAATCGAAACGTCAAAATGGATATAAAATGTAGTTTTCATTGCAATTAATTGTGGTTTAATTCCATATAAATATAATATTTAACTTAAACATGGCACAAGAAAAAATTTCAGAACACATTTATATTAATAATTCAACTGTGCAAAATTGTATGGAAATATTTTTCGTCCGCAAAAACCTTTTTCAACAGACTGTACAACGTTTTATTCGAAAACAAACACCCTAGGAATTAAATTAGCAGGAGTTTTTTGACGTCGGCAATTTTCCTGCATTCACCGTCAAACATTTTGTCACTCATTTATTCCCCCAACTTAGGCAAACATTAACTTAATTTAGTTTTCTTCTTTTTTTTTTCATAATTGGCTCAAAAGTTCGTAATTTACTTCGGTAAAATATTGTAATGAATTTACTTTTGTGATCATGCCGCAGGTAATTTCGTCTGCAAATAACGTTTGAGCGGTTTTCATTTATTTAGTTAAGTGTAATTTCCTGAATATAATTATTTGATCAAGTCCGACAAAGTAATGTTGTATGTTTGAAGAAAAATCGGTATATGTATACGTGACTTCAAAAACTTATATTCATAATAGATGTATTAGATATTATGTTTATATGGGAATATAAACCAGTCTATCTGAAAAAAAATTCATTTCACGTAAAACTCAAACAGATATTTGAAGCTTCTAAAAGGTATATAATAGCCCAGGGATATAAGCCTTTTTTCATGACACTCGTCCGGCCAGGCAAACGACAGTTGTTTTGAGTAGTATGGACCTCTATAACAAGAACCTATATGTTTCCTACAGTCGATTTTTTGGACTTCATTAATTATTAACAAATCAAGTTCAAATCTTTTTTCGTCTATCAGCAAAAGGTCAAACATGTGAAACAAATTTGAAGGTAAGAAACTTAAGTCATATATGTAAAAACGTTTCTATCCCTATTTGTTTCTTAGAAAATTGCAAAATTAGTCAAAATTTTGGTTTTTATGAATATTATTTTTAAACTTTTTTAAAAATAAACATATAACCATTATATTACATACAATGTTGGGTCTTGTGGTGCTTAAAATATGATCAAAAGTTCAAGTCGATCGGTCAAATAGTTTAAAAGCTATTTAATTTGTTTAAGTATCCCAAATTAAATTTTTTTGCAACAATATAAGTCAGAAAATTATATAGTTATATTAATTATACGGGTAGCTTCTGAAAGAAGAAGATTTATTTTATTATTATTATTAAAAAAAATAGGAAAAATAATTTTAAATATTGAATTTTTTTACAAATCTAAAAGAAAAAAAAGTTGACCTAGGACACTTTGGGACGAAGTTAGTGCGTTTTTTTTATAAATTGATAGCAGCTTTGTTTAGTAACAATTAAAAGATCTTATTAGGGCCATCTGAAAGGACATACTTTAAAGTTTTAATGTGAAAAATTTGAAAAAGATTGCATTTTATAGGAATCGTTCACAAAGCATAAAAAATGTCCTCAAAATTGGCCGGCTTTGAACCTAGTGAGAGAGGTGGAGGGGGAAGGAGCTGTTAACTCATCGAGTAAGAATCTATGGAGAAGCTATGAGCATATTAAGCTGTGTATTGAAAACGGCGTCAGTAGGTGTGGCTAACGATCATACCAATATGGCGGTGGGATGATTTATTTATCCAGCGGTAAACACTAAAATCACGACATATTATACATAAAGATAAATTAATGCAGTCAAATAACAAGTTGTATCTAAAAGAGATAATAATATGAATAGTATTTAAAGGGTAAAATGAATAAACGGTATGAAATAAAAGAAATACGTTCGTTTTATAACTTATATATTTGATAACTACAAATTAACTGACACTTAAAATTTAGTTCAATTAACAAAGTTGGAAAAGTTATTATTAAAAAAACAAAACTGCCGAATATCACAATGGAAATACTGTGCAGAAATAAAAATAATTATGTTGCAGTAGTTAATAAGAAATTTTAAGATATTTAGGATAAAGATATTTGAGTATTCTCAAGAATAGCACGATATACCTTACTTATAAGATTTTTTATAAATACTATTAATTTATTCTCTGAAGGGCCATTACTTTGTTAACATATTTGTATACTAACCTGTGGAACGTTATTCCGGAAGATTTTTTATCATTGCTTCTGCTACTGCAACTACGTTGAAAACAAGAAACCATAATTATGCACTATCACAATATAATATTACAGTTTTTATAAAAGTATTATAAAACTAAAAATATTCGAAAAACAACAAACGTAAACAATCATACACGATCTGTCAAAACGATCATAACAATATGGCCGAAGTGAGGTCGTTTTTAGTCACGTGATGCCCTCTCCATAGAGTCTAACTCGATGTGTTAACTGTAACTCTGTTTCTTGTTTATAGATTTCGAAGTTTCTTTTTAATTTGTAGTTATTGTTAAATAATTGTTAAATAAACCATCTAATTTGTTTAAACATTTTTTTTTCAATTTTTAATTTTATTTAGGAATATTTGAAGTAATTTTTATCGTAAAAAATTAATAATTATGATTAATATATACTTCTTCAATAAATTCTTTTTTTTCTACAAGATTTTCCTCAATGGAAAAATCATCTCAATGAAAACATTTTTATGGCAACCTATTTATTTATTATTATTTATTTATTTAACACTTTTTAAACAAATTATATAAAAAAATGGTTTTTGCTTCAAAATTACTTTCTTTTAATAATTTTAATTATTCTAAGACGAAAGTTATTCTTGTATTTTTTCGTAAAATACTTACTTCAAATGTAAAATGCAAATAAACAATGTAAAATGCCGAAAAATGTCGATTTTAACGTTTTTCGATGCCATTTTTCAATAGGTTGGACATCGAATTTAAATAACAAAAAATATGAGGTGAAAGTTTACAAAATAGGTACAAAGTGCACAAGTTAATTTTGATTTTATATAGCAAGTCAGTTTAAAAAATCCATAAACAAATTGATATATCTTTGCGTTTCGGGATATATAGACTTGACAAACATCTAAACTTTAACGTACAAAACAAATTGTTTATTTTTTACCCTTAAGCTAAATCTTATTTTAATCGAAAGAATAAATATTATGTTACAACATTACAGTGAAAAGTTAACCCAAAATTTACCACGGGAAGCTGTTTATTTATAACAATTTTTCAACAAATAAAAAATTTCATTTTTGTGTGAACTAGTTGTTCGTTTTTTATATTAAGCAAGCTCCCGTGCTATCATCATCATGCAACCTCTTCTGTCCACTGCTGGACATAAGTCTCTCCCATTTTTCGCCACTCTTCACGGTTCTGTGCTTCCTGTTGCCATTTCTTGGATATTCGTCCAATGTCGTCCATCCAGCGTGTTGGTGGTCGTCCTCTGCTGCGTTTGTCTTCTCTTGGGCGCCAGTCAATTAGTTCTCTGGTCCATCTTGTGTCTTTCAGTCTCGCTATGTGACCTGCCCAATTCCATTTCAGCTTGGCTATACGTTCGACGACATCACTGATACCTGTTCTTTTCCTTAAGTCTTGATTCCTTATTTTGTCTTTTTTGTCACGCCGAGAATTGATCTTTCCATGCGCCTTTGTGCCACTCGCATTTTTAGTGCTGTTGTTTTTGTGAGCGTGAGGGTTTCTGCTCCGTATGTCATAATACGAAGAACGCATTGGTCAAATGTCTTCCGTTTCATAGCTATCGGGATGTTGCTCTTAAAGATGTCTCTTAGTGAACCATACGCCGCCCAAGCAAGTGTTATTCGTCGTTGAAATTCGCAGGTCTGGTTGTCCTTGCCTATTCTGATTTCATGACCAGGGTAGCGGGTAGGAACTCCTTTGGAGTCCCTTGGATTCTATTAAATAGTCCTATCAGGGAAAGTGAATCAATCCCTGCCCCCTCAGATTCCATGAGCTTCTTGACCCAGGAAGCTAGCACCTGCTAAGGATCTCTTGTCCAGAGTCACGGATGAAGTCCAGAACGGCATCCAAGGCGACGAAGAATACTTCCGGTACGGCGAAGATGGTGGAGCTGGCAACACTTGATTTTAGGGGTAGTATAAGATCACAAACCTAGAAGCGTCTGACCCGGAGCGGGCGGCTTCAAACAGCGTCGTTACTCACAATGAGCGGCTGAATTAAAAACTCACCAACCCGCCTTGCCAGCGTGGTGTTTCAAGGCAAATACCTCCCGTGGTATACTTTGGGTAAATTTTTTTCTCTAATATTGCAGCATCATATTCTTCCGATTAAAATAAGATTAAGATTGTGGTAAGAAATAAACAATGTGTTTCAAACGTTAAAGTTTGGAGGTTCGTCAAGTCTATATATTCCGAAACGCAACGGTATATCAATTTGTTTATGTATATTTTAAACTGACTCTTATATAACATCAAAATAAAATTGAGCATTTTTAAACGAATTGACTTAAGCTTTCATCTTGTATTTTTTGTTTTTTTTTCTACACCTGATTTTCAACCTATTAAAAAATGGCCTCGAAAAACGCTAAAATTTACGTTGAAAGTAAACGTTTTATATAAAAATTATAAGAATAACTTTCATCTTGAAATAACTCTCAAATTATTAAAAAAATTGTTTTACATAAATAAGTTTTTTTCATAAAATCTATTATAAATAAAATATTTACAATGTTTATATAAGAAGTATATATTAATCATAATTATTAATTTTTTACAATAAAAATTACCTCAAATGTTCCTAAAAAATTAAAAATTGAAAAAAAAATGGTTGAACAAATTAGATGTTTTATTTTACAATCTAATAATTTAAATAATAAATATTCGTAATGCACGCAAAAAGTACATTCAAATTAAAAGAAGAAACGTCGAAATCCATACCTAAACAGAAACAGAGATACAGTTTACAGCTCCTTCCGCCTCCTCCGCTCTCAATAGTTTCAAAACCGACCAATTTTGAGGACCACATTTGGAAACTCTCAAAATAAAGATTTTTTATGATCTACAACTCTTATTTTAAATATTTTTCTCTAAAATGTACGAAAAACGTTTTATAGACGAAAAACTATTTTTTCAAGTCAACAAATTAGCTGTATGTCTTCACGGATTTTTCATCAGCTACCCTTCATATATCTTTTAGAAGGTTCAAATATCTGTATAAGATTTTTTCAGCTTTTTTTCTTCCTTGTGTGGGGTAATGAGCCACAATTGATTGTAATAAAAATTACAATTTACATTTTTGTTTTTCACATTTCCACTCCGTAAATCGTCTTCAAAAAAAAATTACTTTAAAAATATAGTGAGGTTTTATTTTAACCAAAAGTTGTTAGTCATTATCACCTAACAAATTTTGGTTATAACAACATAGCGAAGGCTATTAATAATCTGTCTAATAATTTTTATTCCATCTCCAGTATCTCCAAATGCTCTTTCAAAAATTGCTTCATATTAAATATTGAATAGACGGGGGGACAAAACGTAACCCTGTCTTATGCCTTTCTCTATTATGGAAGACAGCTGGGCAAAAATTAAACCAAATATCTTAGTAAGCTCTTTTGCGAAAGAAAGATAAACAAAAATAAATTGTTCCCAGATCGAAACTCTATTGTTCGCACAAAATGTCAACCGAGCCAGTAGCGCACCTAGAATTGGCCTCTGGGGGGGTTTTGGTTGGTCACCAAAATTTTTTTTATGATGTTACCTCCATTTGAGTCCTTAAAATGTGTAAGTAACAGTGTCGGAATAGGGTCCTGGGGGGGTTTAACCCCCCAAAATCTCCCCCCCCCCTTGGGTGCGCCACTGAACCGAGCCACAACCAACGTACGCCAGTTACAAGACAATAATAAACGAAATATAAATATGTTCTTGCAGAATAAAAAACGATCACTGGCGACGTTTTTCATAAGAAATGGAGCAGATTCGCAGCAGCGCGAAAAATTCCTGTAGTATTTATATTAAACCGTCTCCTCAAATTTTTTAGCTAGGAGATTTTTCTTCTTCCAATAGCCTTTATGTCAGATTTTTTTCTTTGTATTGTTAGGTATAAAACTTTTTATCTGTGGTCATTCCTTACTGTTTATGACTATAAACTACCTATAATTAAAGTCACTAAAAAAATCGAGCAAAAAACAATTTCCAGCCCTTTATTTATGATAAATATTTAATATATGCTTTTTCCCTTTCGCGTTTTATACCATGTAACATCATCGTATCGCTCTAATGAAATCTGCTAATTACATCAGTGACAGCAACAACCAAATGTTTCACCGGTCGGAAAAGTCGGCAAAGAGAATATCCGGAAATTGGGGGTTATTGGATATGGGGAAACTTTTCGATAGTATTGGCTTTTTACACGACGCCAATTTATAGGAATTACGCTCTGACGATTTTCACTCTCGAGCTGACAGGTAGCCGCCATTCGAGAGAGTGAACTTAATTACTTAATAGTTTCAAAAATAAAAGAAATTATGATCAAATTTCTGTTGAAGATTTGTGTTTCTAATTTTTGGATTAGGTATTATTTTATTTGTGTTTGTTGATGTTTGTATATCTGCTCGTGTTGTTTTATACCCAACTCTTATGCTGATACTCTTTCTCAGCATACCCTTTGCCTATTCTAACAGATATGGTGCAGCCTCCTTTAGATAGGCGTTCTACATTTCTACCACGATTGTCTAATATTCGCTTTTGTGTGCCATGTTGTACCGGTTTGTTTTCTTATGTCATAGTCCCATCTTAAATTTTTACGTCTTCTTGGTCTTTGACGCCTCATGGATATCACAGTGTAATTTTAGTGGACCATCTTTTGTCAGTACTTCTCGCTAAATATCCTGCCCACTGCTATTTTAAAGATACAATTCTGTGGATTACAGTAGTGACCTTGGTTTTCTGTCTGATCCATTCTATTCTTATTGGATCTCTCTTTGCTATATTAGACCTGCATCACTCAATTGACCGTTAAGTGGCTTTGAGTTACGCTATTATCTCTTTCTTTAGTGTCCAAATTTCGCAGCCGCATGTCATGATTGCTAGTATACACTGATCGAATGCTTTTTTCTTTAAGTAGAGTATTATTTTGATTTTGAATAAAACTTTATAGTTAACAAAACATGCCCAAGCCAGTTTCATTCTTCCGTTAATTTCTGTGAGTAAGGGGGCACATTTACGTATTAATTGTCCCAGATCTCAAGGGCAGTGTTGTTTATTATTTAATCGTGGACATCCAGTAGCTCGTTATACATGATTTTGTTTTTGTCAAGTTCATTTTTAGACCAACTTCATTGCTAGCTGTATTCAGGTGAACTATAAGTTCTTGTTGTTCTGGATGATCATTAATAATCAGAACTATATCGCCTGCAAATCTTAGATAGCTGAGGTATTTTCCATCAATAGATAGGCATTTGTTCTGCCAGTTCATTTTGCTGAATATATTTTCTAGAGTTGCAGTGGAGAGCGGCGATCTTGCATCGCCTTCTCGGACGGCTCTGGTAGTTGGAAATTCTGGAGTGTTTTCATAAATTTTTACCTTAGCTTTTGCTTGTTTGTATATATTTGCTTAAGTCTCTATGTACGGTTTGTCAATGCCTTGGTTAGTCACAGCTTTTATTACTGAAAGACTTCTCGAAACCTATGAAGGTTAATGCTAGCGGTATTTCATATTCTTTCATATTCATATTCTCATATTGCTTTATACTTTTATTTCCCTTTGTTTTAATATTATTTTGGTTTTATTAGACAGGTTTTTATGTTCATTTTGTTGTTGCGTAGAGAGTTGTCGATTTGGTCATAAATTGTTTCATCAATTGCCTTTTTTTAGTGATCTGAGTTTTCTTTTAGATTAATAATATTTATACCAGTTACTGTTGGTTTTGTGATTAACTTAATTTTTCCTAGTTTTAGATTTAGAAAAATTTTTTCTCTGGTTAGTCTATGGTGGCTGTCTCTTATTACACTGACATCTTTTATTGTAACAATCTTGTTGGTTAGTATGAAGTTAATTTCGTTCTTAGTGGTTCAATTTGGTGCTACCAAGTCCTTTTTTATTCAATTATTTTTTAAAGAATGTATTTGCAATATGCATGTTTGGTAGTGTGCAAACTGAACCAGTCTTTCTCCCCTTTAAATTTTCTCACCGACTTTATACTTTCCCATGATTGTTCGTTGTCATTTCTTCTTCCCACTTTGGCATTAAAGTCATCAATTAAATACTCAAAACGACTTTTATTGTGTAGTTCCTCTATTTCTACGTCAGTGTGAATAATTGTTGGGGCGTATATTTGTATATTGTATATCTTTGATATCTTAGGAAGTGGACTGGTCTTACGTCAACTGATTTATTTCGAGCTGCTGTGAATAGAATAAGATGGGTCAATGTGGTCGCCTACATCTCTAGACGATAGGCACATTTAGAAGAAGGTATCTTGAATAGTTGTAAGGTTAAGCTAGCTACTCTATCCGAGATACTAGTTATTTCTACTACTCTTAGTTTCCATTTCTTGTTGATCAGTAATCCAATACAGCCGTCTTACTTCGCTGATTCCTATGGCATATTATCATATACTTTTAGTTTCTTTTTCTAGTTCTACAAGTTTGGATTGATTTGATAGCGAACAGCAGTTATATGGCGCCATATTAAGACACAAAATTTATTTGTAATACCCCCAAATTTATTGCATTTTGCTAGTACGCACTATAATATAAATATGTATTAGAAATCTACTAGGAAATCTAGTGAAAAAACTTCTTCGTTTTCTACTTTGCTAAAGCTTATTCATATATAAGCAATTTTCAATACTAATAATTTCGTTTTTGTTTAGTAACGATTTCTGAGTATTTTTGAACCAACAGCGTCGTCCAATAAAAGAACAACACGTCCACTTCTCAAAATGACCATTTCTATGGCGAATCGATGATATAGCACCGTAATATTTACAGCCATTAGTTTCCTAGTAATGGCAAATGGAAATACAGTGGACATTAATCTCTCTCCGCGAATCGTTCTTTTTTGTCCGGAAAAATCCGAAATACAAAAGGAAAAACAACTGGCTGGTGCGTTGGCGCGCCATAGGGCTTACGAACTTTTAATTACCGCTTTATTCGAGAATTTGCAGGATTTTCTCCTGCTAAAAGAGTTATTTCTACATTTGGAACACAGCAATTAATTATGGGGATGTGTGAGAATTGTAAACCAGCATTTGTAGTGAATAGAAGGACGATGCATTCGCTTTGTGTTGTCTAAATGGGGCGATTTGGGGATTTTTAGGAACATTTGTCATGGCTACCTGTGCTAACAGAGTAGTTGGAAAGTTTGTCGGAAGGTTAGACAAGAATATACGATTACACGCTGAGAATTAAATAAAATGAATCATCTTAATGGTAACAAAAATTAGTATTTGATTGATTCAATCCCTGAAATCCGATCTTCAACTGGATATTAGGATTTAGACATATGCGATATTTTTGTATGGCCCTGTTTAAAAGTTTAATTTACTTAACACCAGTTGACAATCTGGAAAAACTAACTAGAAATGTTGGGCGAGCGTTAATGGGTGTTTAGAATGTGGAGTGAGTGAATGAATGATAGTCCAGTAACTCGGGCGGAAAGGGCATTACCTCTCAATTCTGTCGGACAGTATGAATTTAGCTGATAATTTGGATTTAAGCTTGTCTTACTCTCCTTTCTAAAAGTTATTTTTGGTTGATTTTTGTTTTTAAGAGGTTTGAACTACCTCTAAGTGAGAAAAATAGGAAAACACGTATTTATGCGTTTTATGCATTAAATCCTGATTGAATTGTGTGAATAAACATATTTAATGATAATTTGTAGTTAGATACAAATTTAACCCTTACTAAGAACCGCTTATGACGTAAATAACGTTAAAAAATAATTTTTTACGATGTAAAATGCTTAACTTATAGCTAAATTAAAACCAATAAAAAATCATTCATCGCTTGTGAAATGGTGTTTTTTTGGTTTCAACTTTTTAACCCCTAAAAAGCATACCTTTGTGGAAAAAATACTTCTTCTTCTTTTTATGTAGACATGACTCTGTCTGTTGTTCAATATGCCTCCAGTAAGTTGTCATTCCATTGTTTTCGTGGTCTTCCCACTGATCGTCTTTCTATTTTAAAACTGTCTCTTGCCATCTTTACTACGCTATTTGTTGTCATTCGACTTATATGATCGTTCCTTTCTACTCTTATTTCTTACCTGGTGCTTTATGTTACTATTCTATACGAATGATAAAATAAATTATATCAAAGCGAATATATTCACCTCCCGGTTATCAGGATATATAGTTTTATGTCAATCAAGTTGCTCTTTATAAGAGAGTTTTCCCTAATAGCTTTTCATACTTCTTTCTGTTTATATTTCCATATAATATTAGTTGTTTCTAGTGTGTATCATTAAAAGCAGTTCTTTTTTTTCCGACCATTCTTTTCATATCGTTATTTCTAATTTTTCTTGCTACTTTTTACTTTCCGCCTATCTTCTGAGAAACATAATTTCAGCAAAGGTAAAGCATTTAATGAAGGTACAGATTTGTTTTATTTTTATACTGCTTACCAAACGACTGAATTTATGGTTTCTAATTTATTGCTCCTAAACACATTCAAAAGAAAATGCTTGGAAGTGGGTATACAGGAAACGGGAGTAGTCGTAAAATTAAGAATATCTAAGGCTAACCGTTACAAACCAGACAGAAAAAGATTAAGGCTTATTGAAGAAACAAGAGCAAGATAAAGTAGAACTATGACATTATTAAAGCTTTAAACCAGATGCTCAAATCCAAACTGGTTTCTGGAAAAACTAAAGAGAGAAAATATAAGACCGTAATAGAGCTTAATGTAATATACGGAAGTGAAACGTAGATTTCAACTCAACATTCTTAAATTAGAAATGTGGAAGAGGTAGGTGCTGCCTAAGATCTATGAAGATGTTAACAATAACGGAAGTGTTCTTAGTCCAGAAAATATCAGTGCAAAGAGCAAGCTGGTTTGGAAAATTTTAACGTATGGCTAGGCATAGGCATGTAAAGCAAATAAGAGAATAGCGAATAAAAGGAAAGCCAAAAAAGAAATTGTTGAAAAATAAACCATGTAACTCTCAACTTGGAATCATAGAGAGCTATCAAACAAATTATTTAGCTCGCGTTAACATATATTGTAGAACGCTTTAGATACGGCGACGTTTGATCCTTTCTTCTTTTACAACCGGCAGTCATGTCGACATAACAAAAAAGAAGAAGAAAAAGTTAACGCCTTTCTGTACGTAAAGAGTGAAAACGATAGTGTTCTCAAGGGTGAACTATAGATATATTATCGGAATAATAGGACACTCACCTAGTGCGTAGGTTGAAATAAAATACAGTGATGTGGGTAAGGATAAGGTGGAAACATCGCAATGAAATAGCTTACGTAGATCAGATCGAGTAAAAAGAAAACCAGCTAGATTTTTAGATTAAGTAAATCTATTTTAAGTTGTATAGTTATAAGTTGTAGTTTAAAGGGGTAGAAATATTGTACATAGATAAGTACCCTGACACTAGTAACCGCGAACGGAACTAGAGACACAGTCAAGGAGTTTTGACAGTTGACATGTTGGTGCTGGATCAAGATGGGTGATCCATGCCACTGGCCATATAAATTATTGTTATGGTTAGTCATCTGAAATTTAGAATAAACGCTAAAATGTCTGTGTCTGAGTATTATTACTACAATACATAACAACGGGCAATGCTTCCACGAAATGGGTATTAGGTGGAATTTGTAGCTGAAGTTGTGTCGTGTCGAAAAAGATATTTGTGTAATCAAAAAGAAGCAGTTGTAAACATTTTAGATTGTTTGTAATATGAAAGTTTAAATTTAGCCTTTTTACTACTATACAATACTATACCTACATGCCTCACATTTGTTGCTAAAACACAAAACCAAAATTTCAGGCTATATGTTTAGAAGATGTGCATCTAATAATGAAGAAATCCATAGTAAACGGTCAATGGAAGTGATAAATATTCAACACCTTTATAACAACTGACTTGATTTCAATCTGACTGACGTGATTTCACAATCTAAGATTGCATACGAAAGGTGCTCTCTTCACCTTAAAACGCATTTTTATTTTTGTCTACAGGACACTCCGATCAGAAGATATCGAAGTTTTACAGTCGAGTTTATAAATTCTTTTTAAATTTATTTCGCGCGCGTATCTGACATTGAAAATCACCGGTCGCTTCAAGCGTTGTTTCGAAGAGAACAGTTTATTCTACAGAAAATGTGCTAATTAACATTTTTGTTTAAAATTATTTCAGATACCTTTGGAACATTTTTTTCTATGGCGTACAGATTCTTAGTAAAACGATTTTTGCGTTTTTCCTCCCTTCGAAGAGGGTTTTATTGGGAAGCCAGGGGATAAAAGTGGTAAACATTTTTTGCATTTTTAAGGGTCTCGAAATTGACATTACCAGCAAAATTCAGCTTGGTCATATAATTTATAAAGGTTCAATGGCATTTTCGTCTCCTTAGCATTAGAAACCAGCGCCTTGGGGCAAAAATGCTGGTGATGAGTTTACCTATCTGTGGTGATGAATTTATTGGTCTCCAAAGGATGCCGGTGATGGGTTTGGTATATCTCGGAGGCTCTAATAATTTTATGGGGGGCTATAAATTGAGTTTTTAGAGGCTAAAAAAATTAGAGGCATTTGAACTGTGGATGTATCGCAGAATCCTGAGAATATCATGGACCGAGAGAGTCACAAATGTCGAGGTCTTGAGAAGAATGAATAAAGAAAAGGAAGTCATATTTACGATCAAAAAACGAAAACTGCAATACTTGGGACACATTATAAGAGGCGAAAGATATGAACTGCTTCGAATAATTATGCAAGGGAAAATAGCAGGAAAAAGGTCTATAGGAAGAAGACGAAACTCCTGGCTAAAGAATCTACGGAAATGGTATAGCTGTAGCAGCAACGAATTGTTTCGGTCAGCAGTATCGAAAATACGTATAGCCCTGATGATCGCCAACCTTCGGAACGAAGATGGCACTTGAAGAAGAAGAATAAATTGAGTTCGTACAAGTCCAAATATGTAATGCCATCAAACATAATTCTAAATATTTATTTGGCACAAGAAGATTTTTATGTTGCACCTGTATATGCGATGTTAGGTGCTAAAGGTTTAAAGACGGAGTAATACGAATTCAAACTGTGAATTGATGATGGCTAGAAGAAAATTTAAGACCTCTGTAGTTAATCAAATACGTTAAATCTATCACCAGTTTCTTTAACTTGAATTAAAACTTGTGTAATTCATAAACAATGAAAGTTATGTTTATTCAATTTTTTTCCTTCCGATTGTTTTGAATAAACAACAAATACTCCAACATTGCATTATCCAACTGTTTACTTTTTTTGAGGGTAACCTCTGAGAATGTTTAATTAACGAAACAGCATATAATTTGCATATACAGCACGTGCAGTTTGGTGAACTCACTGAGCCGAAACGTTATCCGAGCCCAATTGATCGGAAAGTATTAATCGTTTCAACAATCCCATCATTGTTCCTTCTACACTCTTCTTCGCGATGCTCTTCTGTTTGTATAGAGAGCGAAGAGTATAAATTACGCTGTAAAAATGTTTTTCTGTGCAAAACGATGTAACCTGATATTTTTGACCAACTCAAACATTGGTCGATTTATATTTTTTAAGAAAACTGTGATAAGCGGCTTAGGTAGTGAACGAAGAAAGATTAGTACAAATTATATTCTATTAGAATAGTCCTATATAAAATGTTGCACTACCATCATTACCAGTCTATTTTAAATTAACTGATGGAGATTAGGCCTCTTCTATTTATGTCCAAAGTTGTGTTGATCTTAACCGATTGTCCTAAATATCTTATGTTGATTTTAACCAATTTTTGCTTCTGCAATCTATCTTAGGCGATTCTGCTATTTTTTAGGTGTCTTCATCTGCTTACATCTGACCTTGATCTGAAGTAGGAATGGCCACATGGCCAGCTCATTTCCACTTCATTTTACGCATTTTGTATGACATGTAGAATAGATTCGAGATATAGGCAACTAATACATAATATATATGAAAATGCAACTATGATCGTACAACTAGACGAAAATACAAATCCCATCCCCATTAAGAGAGGAGTGAGACAAGGAGACGTAATATCGCCAAAGCTTTTCAACCTAGCCCTAGAAGACGTCTTCAAAACTACAAATTGGTCAACCTATGGCATTAACGTTAATGGCAACAAGTTAAACCACCTCAGATTCGCTGACGACGTAGTGATTATAGCGGGCACATTCGAGGAACTGCAAATTATGATGGGTAAACTAGCAGCTAGCTCCCAATACGTCGGTCTAAAAATGAATATAAAAAAAAAAACAAAAATAATGACAAACACAGATGACCCCAGACATACAACTATAAATGGCAGTGAGATAGAACAAATCCAGGAATATATCTACCTAGGCCAAATCCTGAGACTTGACAAAGAGAACCAAAGTGCGGAAATGACTAGAAGAGCAAGACTAGCGTGGGCAGGATTTGGAAAACTTAGTTGAATACTTAAGAACCTCAAAATACCCCAATACTTGAGGAGCAAAGTGTTCAACCAATGCATCCTTCCTATCATGACATATGGATGTCAAACCTGGACCCTAACCAAGGCAAACATGAATAAACTAGCCACAAAAGAAAGAGCAATGTTAGGTATACGACTGTCAGATAAAAAGAGGAACGACTGGGTAGGATCCAAAACAAAAGTCGAGGACATAGCAACAAAAATTGCCAAACTTAAATGGAGCTTCGCGGGCCACACTGCTAGACAAAAACACCAACGTTGGAATACTACAACACAATATTGGAGACCTTACGAAAGTAAACGACCAAGAGGAAGGCCACAGATGAGATGGGTTGATGATATTAAAAGAATAGCCGGAACAAATTGGAAATATGTTGCTCAGGATAGAGACCGATGGAAGGAGTTGGGAGAGGCCTATGTCCAAATATGGACGACAGAAGGCTAAGAAGAAGAAGAAGTATGACATGTGTACTCATAGTTTTAGTTAGTACATTTTCGTTTCTGATCTCGTCTTTTAACGTGACACCTATCGTTGATCTTCCATTCTTATTTGTGTTACCCTTAGTCTCGAAACGTTTTTCTTTGTGAGTGAAAGTATCTTTGCTCTTTATTCTACTTGTTCAATTTTACTTAAATATGTTTTTAAGTCAAATTGACCAATCTCGTCGGGCTGCTGATTCCTCTTTCAATTTCTTTTAGTTACTTTTCTCGTGTAACTTTATCGTATTAATGTGCTTTTAATAACACTATCCAATCAAACGCTTTGTGGAAATCTGTAATCATTTATTTAGGGATCTGTTTTATTCTGTTTTTTCTAGGAGTTGTTTCATTATTTGTGATTATTCCCCATCATTTGTTAGAAATTTTGACTGGGATCCCGCTTGCTTTCTTGTTTGGTGAAGGTCCATTTTTTATCTCATCTCATTGTTATTACTCTTGTGAAAAGTTTTTTACACGTTACTTTTTAACGAACTATTTCTAGTTCTTCAAGTTGGTTTTATCTACCATTTTAGATAGCATATATTTTTATGCCTTTATTTCATTTTAAGAGGCCCCAACAATATTTTCTTGTGACATGTTTAAGTTGAATATTATTTTATGTGGGAATAAACTACAATTGATTGTGTAATGAGAATTACATTTTACATTTGAGACATCATTATATACATATAATTACCTACATAAGTACAGAAAGAGCAGGATTTGATATCAATCCGAATGTACAACTCATCATTCAATCTTCACTTATCCACTGCTGGACATAGATCTCCCTCATAATTTTCCATCTATTTCGATCTTGTGCCTCTTGCATCCAATTCCTATGACAACGTTTAGATCGTCAGTCCAACGTGTTGGTGGACGACCTCTACTTCGGTAGGCATCATCTCTTGGTCTCCATTCCAGTATCCGCTTTGTCCATCTATTGTCTGTCATTCGAGCCACGTGACCTGCCCAGTTCCATTTTAGTATTGCTACTCTCTCTACTGCATCAACCACTCCTGTTCTTTGTCGTAGCTGGCGATTTGGGATCTTGTCTCGTAGTGAAACGCCCAACATAGCACTCTCCATCGCCCTTTGACACACACGGATCTTTTGAACTGTTCTCCTTGTCATGGTCAACGTTTCGGCACCGTAAGTTAACACTGGCAAAACACACTGATTAAACGTTTTTCTTTTAAGGCATATTGGTATATCAGACGATTTGAAAATATGGTTCAGCTTGCCGAAGGCTGCCCAAGTCAGTCTTATACGACGGAGAAGCTCAACGGTTTGGTTATCTTTTCCTATGCGAATCTCATGACTTAGGTATTTATAGGCCATTACCTGGTCTATGGATCTTGTTCCTACGCATATATCTTCGCTGACTACAAGATTTGTCATCATCTGGGTTTTAGATATATTTATTTTCAATCCCCCTTCTAGCGAGGAAAGGTAGAGCTGATTTAAAAGTTCTTTGGCCTCATCTATCCTATCAGCTATTAGTACAATATCATCTGCAAACCTTAGGTGGCTAAGCTTTTCTCCGTTTATGTTTATGCCCTTGTCGGTCAGTTTTGCCCTTTTACATATATATTCCAAAAGCGTAGTGAACAGTTTCGGCGATATGGTGTCCCCCTGGCGTACTCCACGTTGTATCGGGAATTTCTGGGTTTGACGATCACCCACTCTAACACTGGCTGTTGCGTTTTGATATATATGTTTAATTATATTTATATACCGATAGTCAATTCGGCATTCTGTCAAGGCTTCCAACATTTTTTGTTGATTTACGGTGTCGAATGCCTTTTCATAGTCGACAAATATTAAAGCTAGTGGTTTATTATATTCAGTGCATTTTTCTATAAGATTTTTTATTACCAGTAGGTGATCGTTTGTTCCATAGCCTTTTCTAAAACCCGCCTGTTCTATGGGCTGATAAAATTCCAATTTTTTTTTAGTCGTTTCGTAATTATTTTTGTAAATAGTTTATAAATATGTGAAAGTAGACTTATGGGCCGGTAATTCCTGAGGTCGGTAGCATCCCCTTTTTTATGAAGTATGATAATTTCTGCGTTATACCACTGGGTTGGTGTTATTGCTTCCTGCAAACATCTAGTGAATAGTTTGGCAAGGACCTGCCATAATCTTTTTCCAGCCACCTTCAAGGCATCTGCCACTATTTCATCGCCTTCTTATTGTTTTTCATTTCTTGCACTGACCTTCGAACTTCATTGGGTGTTACGTCCGGTAAAATTTCAGATCCCTGATTGATTATCTTTGGTAATGATCCACTCCGGTTACATTGCTGTTCTTTGTATAGTTGTCTATAAAAACTTTCTATCGTGTTCATAATTTGAACTCTATCCTCAATGATTTGCCCCTGTTCATTTCTTAATTTGTGGACGTTTTTTCTTCCAATGAACATGCTCTGTCTAGGTACTTTCAAGCTTTTGTTTTCTTCTATTACTCTAGTTATTTCCACCGTATTGTATCGTCTCAGATCTTTTCTAACTTCCTTTTTAATTTTCTTATTAAAAATTCTCAGTTCATTTTGGTTATGATCCTGATTTTCCCTAAGTTTTCTTCTTTCCACTAGAAGATGTTTTGTGTTGTGGCTTAATTTTTTGTTATTATTTTCAGGACGAGGACAGTATTTCTTTTCAGCTTCTTTCAATATTTGGGTAATATTATTGTTTATTTCATTGATGCTGATATTCTCTAAGTCGTGTGTATCCAAACTAGTCTTAATATTTTCTTCGTAAAGTGTTATATCTTCTGGGAACAGCCACCTTCCACTTTTCTTTTTGAGGATCATTTTTGTTCTTTCAACTTCAGTGTTAAAAGTGGTTTTTGCTCTAACTAGTCTATGGTTGCTCCCTGTTGAAAATGTACAACTACACCTATCAGAATTAACTCAAAATATGGCTGTTTTTTCCACAAAATCGAGGCCAACTAAGTCAACTGTCAAATTGGTTACAACCCAGCCCCAAACGTTTAAACGTATAAACGTTTACAGATTAAATCTAATAATTTCTTAATTTAAAAATTTTTCGAAAACGATTTCCGCATTGGAAATCGAAACAAATAAAATATTAAAAATATTAGAAATCCGGGGATTTTTTAGGTTTGAAATCAATTCAGGAAATTGCATAAATCAGTTCTTTCTTTAATTTTCGTAGCAAACAGACTATTAAAGAACTGTCCTTATGGAATCATCAAAGTGAACTTGTGGCAAGCCCTATGAATGAATCCAAATCTTTTTGTTATTAAAATTAACTATTTTAAAATATTTACAAACAGACGCTACAGCGACATTTATTAAAAACAATAAAAATTCGGAGATTTCTTATATCTGAAACCAATTCAGAAAATTGCCGAAATCTGTGCTTTCTACAATTTTCAAAGCAAAAAGACAATAAAAGTAATCTCCAGATTCCTATTGTTTTTAATAGATGCCGCTGTAGCATCTGTATGTAATTATTTTTAAATAATTGTTACATAATATGAGAGAAAGATTTTGGTTTCATTCATAGAGTTTACCACAAGTTCGCTCTGATGATTCTATAAGGTTAAAATACCTATAAGCGAATGATGGTGCTCTGTATTGAAATTATATCTTAACTGTCTTTCTTATTTTCATATAAAATATTATTTCATTTCGATGGTATTGGTATTGATTTTTCTCATAAATGAGAGTCTGAAAAAAACGCAGATTCTACAAATACACATAACTATCATTAACATGCAAAAGCCATAGGATACAGAGGGAATAACAAACCTGATTTGGTAGATAATGAGAAATAACTACAAGGAATCTGCATTTACTATTTTAGTGATTTTTGGTGAAGTTCCAACAAATCCTTTTTCATCACCATTACTTATTTTGTTTGTAATATTACTCATTTTTCAATAGTTTCACATATATGTACTCGTATGTAATTGTCCAGTACATCCGGACGTTTATTATTACAGCACTAGGTGACTTAAAAATCATCTTGGTAGTCGATCTTTAAAGAAGTTTAAAGAAGATCTTTAAAGAGAGAATAATTGAACTGATTTTTACTAGCGATATTTTTTTTATAAGCGTTGAATCGTTTCTAGATCCCTTGGCAATTTTCCACAGTGTAGGTGGCCAGAATTGATTGGTTTACGTTCATAAACGTTTCTCAACATCGATCTCCATTCTCCTTCTGTTTGTACACACTTGTACGGGCGCGTTCCAGTGACAAACGGCCCTTTGTCTCTCGCCTCGCACCGAATTCCGATAGAAACCTCAAACACCCCATGTGTATTTTTCACTCTGCATGATAGCGGGACATCCCGCCGTTGTAGCAAATAGAAATCGGTTAACCAACGGCAAAAAATAAAAGGGAAAAAGTACATCGCAACGATAAAACTGCTAACCTGTCAAATGTTCGGTAGTTTTTGCAGTTAACCAAAAAATCTGTACGGGTATAGTTGTAGATATGATAGCACAAACAGGGCTTTTTGTTTTATCCTTTTAAGCCAAAAACCAATAGTCTTATAAAGGAAGCTCAATGGTTGACTGCGTCTTACGCCGTTTAAATTCACTGACCTGATTTTATATATCTTTGGATTAGTGACCTATGTGGTTTTTTTCGATTATCTCGGAATCTGGTCACTAGCAAAATTGATGAATACGCACAAGTTAATGCTATAATTGAGGGCTTCCATTTAACACATACCTTGACTTAATGTTTATTTTACTATAAATGTATATTCTTTTACTATTGTTGACAGGCGTCAGGTTTTTGACCAGAAACTCAGTTTTCTTTATGTTCGTACGATCAAGAAAATCTGGGTAAACCAGACGACGAGGAATTTGTACAGTAATAAAAAATTTGGATTAACCGGAAGACGAGAAAGCCTTTACCAGCTAAGATAATTAGCCCAGTCTGGTTAAAAAAAAGGTGGAAAAATGTTTCGCAGATATCTGAAGCTTTTAAGACATAGGTGGGGGATACTAGATGATGAATAGATAAAAAGATACTCCTAGTTTTACCTTGCGTTTTTTTTAAGCAATAATTTATGGTCACAATTTGATTTTTTGTCTATAAATTTTTTCCCTTATATTTTAAATAAACAATATTTAAATCATTTTTTTATATCAAGAATATCTTTATTTTCCCGTTTTTTCAATTAAAATTGATAAATAATTTACGGAGATATTTGCAAAAAAGCAGTTTTTTTGCACTAATTTATAAATTTTATTAATTTTTTTATTAACAAAATAAAATGGTATTAATACATTTAAACATCAAGGAATTACCATCTTTTAGATTTGTGCGAAATTTCCCCCCGATCAGTCAAATATTTTATAAGTTATTTAATTTGTTTATCCCTGAGGCTAATTATTTAAACTATTGAGCTTGCCCTATGCATGATGCTAGACACATTCAGCAAATTTCATAGGATTCTTTAAGACTTAGACTATCTCAGAAGTTAAATGCATATTGAGTTTTCATCGAAATTATTTACAAAATAAATGTTTGAAAAAGGGGTATGTTTTTTTACTTATAAACAATTGTAATAACTTCTATATTTTTTAAGCTACAGACTTGTACGTACAACCATTGGATAGCTGGTAAAAAAGCTCACATTAAAAAATAAAAAACCTTCTATGACCAATAGGAACGAAGTTAGTGACTATTTTTAAAAAAATCATATCTCCATTGTTTATAAACATTAAGAAGTAAAATTTGCACAAATTTTGAATGAAAATCTAAACTTTATATTGAAACTTATAGCTATAAAATTTATCTAATTTTTCGAAACGACGGTACTTTCGAAAGATCGACATAGGAAAGTGGAGAGGGTATCTGTTTCAGCTCCGTTTTTTTTTTCGGCATCGGAACTTCAAATTGCAACACGTAGGAAAAATTTACATTATCTTGGCTTCCTTTGCAGCTGCAAGCCTCTTTTTTTATTCTGGGGTTGCTCGTCGAAATATGAATAACTACATAGTTTTCACTGGCCGGAAAATATGGGAAAACTCGGAAAAATTGAGTCCATTTGAAATTCACCCTAAATAATTACTTTTTTTTTAATTTGCTCTAATAGTCTGTCGCAGTATTAATAATGATGACATAATTTTCACCCCCCAAAAATCTCGTAAAATCCCGGAAAATCAACAAATATTTTTTCATTTTATATCAATGATGTAATAATACTTATATATTTTATAAATTAAATTTCAGGTAATTTTTTACACATTATATTATTATATTCCTTATATTAATTATAATTGTTTGTATTTTTATAATTAACAATATTGATTTTTATTCTATTTTTCTTACAAATATGATACAATATTAATTTAATCTGCCTTACCGCTTTGATAAAATAAGTCGATTATTTCATCACTTGCCTTATTAAATTTTGCAATGTTTATTGAACTTTACTTTTTTTATTTTCTTTACATACGTTGGTTTAAAAGTTAAAATTTGGTTCATTTATTCGACTTCACTGTCAGGTCTGAACTTTTTGTTGCAGGTTGTTTGTCTTCACTTATTAAGTCAGTCTTTCCATACATTAACATATTAATGGGCGATCTTAATTCCAAGGTGGGTCAAGGTAAGGTAGGAGAACAAGTAGGAAAATATGGGCTTGGAAACAGAAATGACAGAGGAGATCGATTGATTCAATTTTGCCAAAGTGAAGACTTCGTAATAACAAATACCTTTTTCAAATTACCTCCTCGACGGTTATATACATGGACATCTCCACAACTTACCAAAGAAAAAATAGTGAGAAATCAAATAGACTACATTATGATAGCAAGGAGGTATCATAATGCTGTTAAATGTACTAAGACGTACCCAGGAGCTGATATAGGCTCTGATCATAACCCGGTAGTTACTGTGATAGAGGCGAGACCAAAAAAGATTAGACCACACAGAAAGGCACTAGATTTAAATAAACTTAGAAACAAAAATATACGACAAGAAACAGGAGAAGAAATAAATGAAAACCTCCGTTCAGTGCAGCAACAAATTAATGATACTAACAACGTTAACCAAAAATTAAAGTACATAAATACAGCTATACAAACAGCAGGAAAGAAACATCTTACAAAAACAATAACAAAGAATAAGGGGTGGATGACACAAGATATACTAGACTTGATGGAACAAAGAAGAAAGATGAAGAATTACCCAGACAAATACAAAGAAATAAATAAACACATAAAAAGAGAATAAAAGAAGCCAAAGAGGAGTGGATTAAAGAACAATGTGAAGAAATGGAAACCTATGAGAAAAAGTACGATGCGTTCAATATGCACAAAAAAGTAAAAGAGATAACAGAAAACAGGAAGCATAAAGAAATGCCAAATAGGTAAACTTATAGACAAAGATGGAAATGTTATTGTAGATCTAGAGAACAAAATAAAAAGATGGGCAGAATACCTGAATGAATTATTTGAAGACGATAGAAACAACTAACTCAGATAATCAATACAACTGGGCCAGACATATTGAAAGAAGAAGGAGAATACGCAATAAGAAACGCTAAAAATGGAAAAGCAAATGGACCTGATAAAATTCCTACAGAACCGTTGAAGCTTTTGAATGATAAATCCGTAACCATAATATTAAATTTTGCAGCGAGCAGCTAAAACAGTATCCCCTCCACTTTCCTATGTCGATCTTTCGAAAGTAACTTCGTTTCGAAAGGTTTTAAGTTTTGAAAAATTGAATGAATTTTATCCCTAAAAATTCAATATAAAGTTTAGATTTTCATTCAAAATTTGTGCAAATTTTACTTCTTAATGTTTATAAACAATGGAGATATAATTAACAAAAAAATTGTCGCTAACTCCGTTCCTATTGTTCATAGAAGGTTTATTTTTTTTTGTTAAATGTGAGTTTTTTTACCAGCTATCTAATGGTTGTACGTACAAGTCTGTAGCTTAAAAAATGTAGAAGTTATTACAATTGTTTATAAGTAAAAAACATACCCCTTTTTCAAACGTTTATTTTGTAAATAATTTCGATGAAAACTCAATATTCATTTAACTTCTGAGATAGTCTAAGTCTTAAAGAATCCTATGAAATTTGCTGAATGTGTCTAGCATCATGCATAGGGCAAGCTCAATAGTTTAAATAATTAGTCCCAGGTATAAACAAATTGAATAACTTTTAAACTATTTGACCGATCGGGGGGAAATTTCGCACAAATTTAAAGGACGGTAAATCATCAATGTTGAAATGTATTAATAACATTTTATTTTGTTAATAAAAAAATTAATTAAATTTATAAATTAGTGCAAAAAACTGCTTTTTTGCAAATATCTCCGTAAATTATTTATCAATTTTAATTGAACAAACGGGAAAATAAAGATATACTTGATATAAAAAAATGGTATAATTATTGTTTATTTAAATTATAAGGGAAAAAACTTATAGATAAAAAATCAAATTCTGACCATAAATTATTGTTTAAAAAAAAACGCAAGGTAAAAATAGGAGTATCTTTTTATCTATTCGTCATCTAGTAACCCCCACCTATGTCTTAAAAGCTTCAGATATCTGCGAAACATTTTGCCGTGAAATCGATGATTTTTGTATAACCAGACTGGGCTAAATGTTGACTTGAAATCGAGATTTTCTTGGTTAAATAAGCGTGACGAAGGCTATACAAAGGGCCGGTGTAAATCGTGTAAAAATAGGTTCACTTCAGGTTATGATTGCCTAAAGCCATTAATCCACCACAGTGCGTTAAAAAAGCATGAAGACTTTGAAAGTGCTGTAGTCATTTTTCAGCGAATGAAAATTCTGTATATTGCGGTAGCGTACAAGTTTGTCATTCATTGTGTTTTAGGAAAATTTATCCTTAGGCCTGCTTGTCGCAGTGCTTCATGTAATGTTTCCAAAATTTGTGGCCAGTTTAAATCGGGTAAAAATAGATTCACTTCAGCTTATGATTGCCTAAAGACATTAATCCACCACAGTTCGTTAAAAAAGCCCGGAAACTTTGAAAGTCCTGTATTCATTTCTCAGCGAATGAGAATTCTTTATATCGCGGTAGCGCACAAGTTTGTCATTAATTGTGTTTTGAGAAAATTTATCCTTAGGTCTGCTTGTTGAGGTGCTTTATGTAATGTTTCCAGAATTCGTTAGAATTTCGCCTTTGATATTAATACATATATCATATACTGTGGTAAATAATTTAGAAGCGATAGTGTCTCCTTATCTTCTTCTTCTTTTTCTTCTTCTTCTTCTACTTCTTGGAGATCTTTCGATCTGTTTAATTCTGAAGCTGCCTCTGGTTAATTTCTTGGGAGGTAGATTGCCAACTATCCCTCCATCTTTTAGGTGGTCTTCCTGGAGGTCTTGAACCGGGCGGGTTGTTTTCTAGGGCAATTTTTGGGAGTCTATTCTTATCCATTCTAGTGTTGCCCAAATGCAAGAACAAGACGAGACTTAGACAGTCTTGGTCTTGGTCTTGCGCCAATACACCTGGTCTTGGTCTTGGTCTTGGTATTCCACTCCCGGTCTTGGTCTTGGTCTTGCAGCAAGAGTCTTGCAAGTCTTGCAGTTACTCATTAGCCTATTGCTATTTATTAAACGTTATTAGGGGAGTTTGAAGCCAGAACTAAGCGATCCGTGTCTATGCTCTAACTAACCCAGCTATCTACGATGCCCCACGAAAGTCAATCAAACATGGTTAAAACACAAAAAAAAACAAATTAATGACATAAACTTGACTGTATTTTAAAAAACATTTTCTGTCTAGACCTCCACCATATATGAAATGGAAATCTTAAAAAAGATTGGTACGTGGCAAAAATCCACATACAAGTATCAATGGCACATATTCTTTGGTGATAAGATAACAAACTATAATCTCCACTTATTAAAGCAACATAAATGTTATTAACAATCTTAGCTCTACTTTTATATAAAAAACTAACTTGAAAAAATAAAGAATATGTAAGAAAGCAATGATAATCAAAAGAAGTTATTTTAAATTAAGGAGATATCTACTTAATAAATATGTACATTAATTTACCAAAATAAAGTAGTAGGAACATTTTTTTAGGAACCAGAATTTTGGTTTTTCAGGAAGAAATTTTTGTAATTCTTTTTTGTGTAAAGATATTAGATGCTTCCTTAAATGTGAGGTGTTTCTGTTTTTCATTTTCATTTTAACCTTTCTATGTAGGCACAATTTAAACAAAGCAATTTGGGATGCATGAATTATTTCGAAAAACTCATCAAATTTGCTTTTAGGTCTTTTAGATCTATAATTCCAACGCTAACTACTCCGACTAAAACTATTTGAATCTTAGTCCCCCATGTCAAATTGTAAACTTGTCAAATGAAGTTTAGTGATGTCGAAAAAGTAACTATAAATGTGCGTTACTTTCAATACCCTAAGTAATCCAATCTAATAATAAACCGAGAATTATATATCGTAAACTTCGTTATTGTAAATATTTCGGTATTTTGTTTACACGGCAAGCGACATTATCTGTTATTAATAAACTTTTGATTAGTCGCGCTCTTTCAGCAAATTTGGTTTAACCGAATGATCTCATCGCACACTCAGCAGAAATAATGTTAGTCTTGGGCCGATAAGATTTGTTTATTTAGATTCCTTCTAACTAAATTATAATGGGAAAAAAATTGAAGTATTAAGTGGGGCGTAATAATAAGTGGTATATTTTTTATTAGCTAAGGTGACATATTTTTAAAAAATTTCGATACGATATTACTGTCGGCGTAGCAATGCAAGATTATTTTATGATTAGAAGTCGTATGCTGGAAAAGAATGTACAAAATATTTTATTTTTACATTGTAATTATGACCTCTGAGCACGTGTCAAATATGTTGTTTTTAATGAATATTTTGATTGATGATTTTGATGTATGTTTATGGTATTGTTCATAATGCGCATAAGTCCAGTTTTTCAAATTTTTATTACATATTTTTTTGCGTCTCGTAGAGTCTTTAAGCATATACCCGAACTACAATACTCGCTAAAACGACACTCCGTCCTAACTGCAAGACGCAAGAGTCTCGCAGGCTTAGTCTTGTTCTTGCGTAAATCTTGCAGGGTCAGTCTTGGTCTTGGTCTTGCTAAAATTAGGCGGTCTTGGTCTTGGTCTTGGTCTTGCGAAAACGCAAGAACAAGACCAAGACTGCAAGACCAAGACCGATTTTGGGCAACACTAATCCATTCGTCTTACGTGACTGTATTACATCCTTTTACGCTGCCTGCCATCTTACAATATCTTGAATTTTGCACTGCTCCCTAACGTTTGTATTTCTCACCCTGTCTCTTCTTGTTTTGCCCAATCAGAAAGTATACACTTTCTGTAGCATTTTCACGTATATGTTTGGTTATTTATAGTGTTAACTGCTTCCTAATTACGGTCCTGGACTTCATGAAGCGAAGATCTTTTCTTTGGAGAAAATTTTAGTCATAAGTTCTCAGTTTTCAGTATAATAGACACGCAAAATCTAGAAATTACGACCTGATTATTTAAGGCGGTCATCCAGCATTTGAAGTTTAGTTCGTATGCGATTATCAAAGTGTTTATTTTTTAAAGCGATATATGATAATTATTAATGAGATCTTTGTTATTTAGTGAGTTTTTTTGTAGTAAGTGAGGTAAATAAAATTAGTTAAACCATGTTTTTGAACAACAGTAACAGTAGTATATCGGTGGTCTATTCTACAATCTGCTGAAACATCAAGCGCGTTATGCTTGTGTCAAATGCTCATAGTCTACAAATATTAGTGCACGTGATTTTTTCCTTCATACTTTTCTCTATAAGGCTCTTTAGGCTTTGTAGATGATTATTTGGAACATATTTTGAGCTAGATTTTGCGTTTCTCGCGTGGTTGTTATCTAACTAGCTTAGAATTTACTCATTTGGTAATAATCTTCGTGAAAAGCTTGTATGCATGTGATAACAAACTTATGTGTCGGTAGTTTCCAAGGTTTATTAAATTTTGTTTTCTACGTATGACTACAATGATTGAATTATTTTGCTGATACGTTTGTCCCTTCCATAGTATTGGATATTACTTTTTATGCTTGTAGTAGTCGGTAATCCTGTAAGATATAATCTCAAACGACTGAGGGATAATGACACCAAACAAGAAATACGGGAATGTATGAAGAACAACATATCTAAGTCAGAAGTAATGTCAAAAGTAATATCAATACATGCGATTGAAAATGACAGAAAAGAGAAAATTATGGATGGCCTACAGTATATTACAGAGGATATACAGAAAAACAGAATCCAGGGGAAAGACTCTGTCCCATATCAGCGTCTAGACAGAGAGATAAGAAAAGCTTCCAGATAAGCTAAAAACAGAATTATAGATCAACGCAAAGAAATCGAATTATTAGAACATAAACACAATTTATTTAACCTTCACAAAAAGATTAAATAAGCAGCAGTCTTCTATAAATCAAAAAGGGCACTTAACAGACACTCAAGGAAATCCAATAGTTATTATTAAAGAAATAAAAACAACATGAATGAACTATGTGACAACATTTGAAGACAATACGAGTGTCAGTATCACACAAAATAAAAATGACTATATCGGACTACGTATTCTCGAATTAGAAGTAGAAGCTGCTATACACAGTATTAAGAAGGATAAAGCCACAAGGCTAAACGATTTCGACGTAGTATTATAGAAAATTATGAACAAAGACGCAGTAAAAAGACTTGATCTTCAACAATATATACCAAAGTGGAAAAATAACAGTGGCCTAGATCAAGTTTCATAAGAATACTTAAGAAACCCAATGCGAAAAAATGTCCATCTCCTGAAAAATTTTTGAAAAATTGTACATACAAGAATATATAAAAAGTGTGAAGAACACCTAACAATCATACAGTTTGACTCCAGGGATACATTGGGTACTCGAGAAGCACTTTTTGCAATACAAGTTCTTTTTCAACGATATAGAGACCTGAATTGTGATATATATGTTTGTTTTGTTGATTATCAGAAAGTCTTCGATAATATAATAAAACAAGAGGAACTGATGGAAATATTAAATTCACTTGGTCTAGACAGTAGAGATCGCCGTATAATAAACAATATCTGTTACGAACAAACTGCTGCTATTAGAGTTGGGAATCATTTAACTAGCGACATAAAGATAAAACAAGGGGTGCGACAGGGATGTATACTGTCCCCATTATTACTTAATATATATTAAGATACGATAAGATAAGAAGAACATAGACACTGATATTTTTGCAAACAGTCTGGAAAGTCTTCAGACGTTTGTCCCATGGTAGCAGAAGTAAGTAACAGATTTGGACTTGATTTTAATATAAAAAAAACAAAATACATGGTTATAAAAAAATAGGATAAAACCATGACAATTGTTAGTTAACCAACTAGTACCTATATCACAAATCGCCAACAGACACTCGTCGGAAATTAGAAAATTAAGAAAGGATCTAGAAGGCAAGGTCAAGTTTTCGTCAAAATGAAAAAAAAAAAAAAACTTTACGATATAAAACTGGAAATAAAAGTTCGTGTACTAAAATGATTCGTATTTTATAGAACACAATATTAAACCAACACGGTCTCAGCTTGCGTAACAATTTGTGTTTGTTACAATCACAATTACAACTCACATGTTGTTAAATCACAATTTGTGTTTGTACTCCCTGCTAATAACTCTCAGTAGGTAATACAATAAATATATCATTTTTCGGATTATTAAAATATTCACAAAACTCTACTCGTCTTTCATAATCTACTGGAAGCAACTTTTAAAAACAGTGCAATTTACATCTTAATATTTTTTTGAAAATGGATGTTTTCGATTCCTCCTAGTCTGCAATTTTCATCTGTTTGACTTTCTTTATAGATAATTTGTATTAAATTTTCCGTACAAATATTTATCTGCCAAAATTACTTAAAAACTTTATTGAATGGTTGTTTCTAATAATTGTACTTATTAACTTTTTTAATAATTTACCGAGATACTTAACTGCCGCAAAGTATTAATAAATTTCTAGATGTTCATGGTTTACTCCGAAGAGGAACTTGTTCAACTAGTTGGAGGCCTCTTGCGAGATAGTTGAATAGATTGCAGAATTCTGAATGCCACTCAGTTCCGCTTATTATTTCGGTCTGTGGAGCTAACGTATATATAACGTAGCACAACCCTGCTCTTTTTACGATAACACAAAACTTTCCTATTTTTAGTTTCTCTTTAGAAATACGGAATCTTATATTAGAATTATTGTCGCTATTGTTACACGGTTCTCAAGTATATTGTGCAAACTTGGGGCTGCAGTATAATTAAAAAATAATATAAATATTTCTAGTAAAATTTAGGTATATCCTTGAAAATAATTTTAAATATAATAAATATATATATAGATGATTGCATTTCTTTTCAGTTCGAGTTTCATCATTCTCCTACACGTGTTTTAAGATTTACTTCTCGTCAGGAAGAGTTGTGAGAATTTGAGCTCAAACGAAATGCGGTTGTTTAGCTGGAAATTATAGTAAAATATGTAACGATATAATTTGCCTACTGCATTGGGTATCACTTATAGGGGGTTGAAAGTGGGGACTGAGCAATTACTGGGCTGGAGATAGGGTAAGCAAACAAACCGAAACGTTTGCGAACGCCCACTCTTGTTTAGGTTGAAGAGCTGGGTCGTAAGTAAGCGAATAAAGGAGGGATTGGAAGGGGTAACTACAAAAAAAGAAATAAAAAAAATAATTACATATATTTCCTGGGTAACAAACACAAGAAGGTTCCTAAACTATTTGAAATGGACGCTGTTTAAAAGAATCCTCTTGCTGGATAGAAAGAAAGGCTTTTCTTTCCTAAAAAATATTAAAGGGTGATAATCTTTTTAAAGGAAATAATTCTACAACTCCTGGTTTAGAGAGAATCATTACATATTTATTATTACTTCACATCAACAGTTATTAAAAATAATGTTAACAAAATTTATCAACAAACCTTACAGGGCAGGTTGGAAGACAGTTGTAACTATTTAAAATATTATTAGAAATAAAAATTATCTAAATTTTTCGGAGCTTACATTTAGGAGCTTACATTTATGTTGAAATGAAATATTAAACCTTTTTGAAATATTAATTTAATTATAAAAGATAACTTTATTTAAAAGAAGACTAATATGACAATAATTAGCTAATCCATAAAACTTATAATTGTGTTTATTTATAATTTTTTAGTTTGTCATGAAAGCAAATTTTTTTATTAATGAAAAATTGTTTAATTTTACTTTGAATAATTTTAATAAAAAGTACAATACAGTAGTACAATAATGATCAAACAACCGAAATAAGAGCAAATATAGAAATAGCAAGAAATGTGTTTGTAAAAATGAAAACAATTCTCTGCAACAAAGACCTTAGATTAGAACTGAGAGTAAGAGCACTGAGATGCTACGTGTTTTCCATACTGCAATATGGGTTTGAAAGCTGGACATTAAAGCAAGAACACACAAATAAGTTACAGTCCTTTGAAATGTGGTGTTACAGGAGGATACTTAGAATAGCATGGACACAGAAGAAAACTAACACGGAAGTATTGCAAGAAATAGGCAAAGAATGCGAAATAATAAACACAATAAAAATAAGAAAGTTACAATATCTGGGACACATAATGAGGGGACAACGATATGAACTGCTAAGGCTGATAATACAGGGAAAGATAAGAGGAGGAAGGAGTATAGGAAGAAGGAGAGTGTCATGGTTGAAGAATTTAAGGGACTGGTTTAAATGCAGTTCTATAAAACTTTTCAGAGCAGCAGTAGATAGAGTAAAGATACTGATGATAATATCCAACCTCCGATCGGGAGACGACACTTAAAGAAGAAGAAGAATAAAAAGTACCTGGTATCACTGCTTGGTGTATTTTCTTTAAGAAAGTTTTTGGGATTGTAATGGAATCAAAAACGCTGCAAACAACACACTACTGCGACTCACAAGTTCTGGGAGGTAGAAAACTGATGCGGGCTTCGGATTATCCTGGATGACAACAAACTGCAATCTTCAAAACTCGGCCACTCAATTCCTTCTTAAAACCATGTGGACCTCTCAAATGGTTGGAAGCGCCGTCTTACAAATTCTTTATATAGGGCACAGCATAAACAATCGGCGATTAACTCAACAAAAACCAAATAGCATTTTGAGACCAAATTTACCTCTTAACTTAAAAAAATTGCCGGCTTTGAAGACTACACGCCGGAAGCTATCTCTTCCAAATCCAAATCTCTTCTAACTGTAACTACTAACTGCTACTACCACTTTACACTTGAATTTCCGATAACCGAAACGAATAACAAAAAAAAATAACGAATTTGAAGAAAATCCGGACTAAACAATGAAACCTACTCCTATCGCGGCTCATCGTAGGGTAACATCATTCGCCCAACTCGGTATAAATAAAGCATAAACGAAAAGATTCCTGTTTATTTGACGCGCAAAATATCCTAAAGCAGGATCACGATTAAAAGAAATACCTATCTGTGTTATACAAACTAAAAATGTTTATATTATCAATCTCAGCGACGCAAAAAGATTGATAATATTTTTCGGTGTTTTAACATATACCAGGGGAAGTAGAAATGCTACAAATAATATACCAGTATATGCAAATAACGACCTTAGACGAGGAAACATGAAGTCAGGATCGATAGAAATTAAAGTTAACTGTAAATCCAAGCTTATGTATTATATATAACAATTTTCCCATGTCCATCATTTTTGTACCATCAATTCACCATCATTTTTGTACTCTTTTCGTAGAGCAAAAACTAGTTAAAATCGAGAAGTATTGAAAAGAAATCCAATCGACTATACTAAAGTATGGAACTTGTGGTAAAGCATGGAACCAAATAAATATTTTTGAAACGAAAAAGACATTTATTAACCATTTCCGCTCCATCCTATCCTCCTATGGTTATTTTTAGGTACCGTGTGGTACCTATATATATATATATATATATATATATATATATATATATATATATATATATATATATATAAAGTTAATTAAGTAAGTTAATATAAAAAGTGAAATGTTGAGCGATACTGGTAGATCACCATAATACTTCGGTAAAAGCATAGTATTATGTGTCTTTTTCGTCTTTTTAAATAACCGAATAGACGTTCACTTAGAAATACACCAGTCTTGTTTTGCTCGCAAAGATAACAAACAGCGATATTATTTAGTTAAGGGAACTGTAACCACCTACAATAAGCCAAGGCACGTGGAATTGTGTAACCAAAACATGGGTTTAGTTGATGTAGTTTATCAAGATACACAACCATACAGCCCTCTGCGAAAATCTTATACGTGGTCCACCAAGATTGCTTTGTACTTAATTCATCAAATGCTGTTGAATCCGAAGGTTCTATACAGCAGGTCACATAATAAACTAATTTTCATGTATACATATGCATAAGCTTACTGTAGAGACATTTTTATGAAGTATAGCGCCGGCTATGAAAAATGGCAGAAAACAGCAATCAGCCGTCAACTTCCAAAACTTTGCATGTTATGGTTGATTTCCCAAAAGAAGCTGGAAAGAGAGAACTCAGACCTGTGTCGTCAAAATAGCAAGAGATAAATCATTAATCGGCAGAGGTATTGGACGACCACGATGGAGTGACAACCTTCCATAGAGGTATTAATACGCCAATGAATAAGCAGAATTGCTTATAATGAGGAAGAAGAAGAAGAACTTTGAAGTAGTAAAAGAGTTTAAATATCTGGGGACTGTAATCAGGAAGACTGTACTTGTCAATTATTCGCCCAGTTATTTACATATTGAAGTGTAACATGGACTCTACATCAGCGGGAAATAAATAAGCTGCTGGTATTTGAAAGGAAGGTTTTTAGAATGATATTTGGACTTCACAGAGATGAATTGACTGGAGAGTAGAGAAAGTGCCGTAATGTTGAATTGATGACTCTCTATGATACTGAAAACATCGTCAGACATATAAAAGCTATCCGGATAAAATGGGCAGGTCATATGGTAAGATCATATGGTAAGAACAGACCAGACGGAAGATCAGTAGGCCGTCTCAGAAAAATATGGAAGGATGATGTTGATGATTTATCTAGTATTGGGGACAACAATGGGAAATGAAAGCGCAAGATCGTAGAAGATGGAGGGATGTAGTAGATCCAGCGAAGACTCACCCCGAGTTGTAAAGCCAGTCAAGAAGAAGAACATATTATTGATTGTACCATCCTTTCTTGCTCTTTCTGCTCTTTTTCACTCCTATAATTCTATCTGCAGCTTGGCAATATTTGTTTTTTTTTATTCAATTTTTTCTGAATATTGTTGGTTGTTGTTGTTGTCTTCTTTGTTTCCATTTATTTATTTTTTAAATAATTATTTGAATTTGTGAATAAGTGCCATATAACCGAATATTTCCACTAATATTTTCAAATGTTTATCTCGTCCCATTTCAAATATTTTATGGAAGAGATAGATCGGTGCATTGTAGTCAACTTTACTGCAAATTGCCGAGTCTTTTAGAAAATAGTATCAGCGCATTCAAGCTTTTCTAACCCCTAATGGATACACCACTAGTTGCACTCTTACCCTGAAACTATCATATTGTCATATTTTATTCAAAATGCCACACATTTATTTCAAAAGAGAAAACAAGCAGTCGACAGTATAGATCACACAAAAGCTTAACAGCGTGCACTATCTGGTTGCAAGCTATATATTATAGCGCCTTTATTGCGATTCTGGCATTTATAAAAGTTATGTATGCAATCTTAGTAGCAGGAAATTACATTATGTACTTACTCTTTTATGCGGAAATACATTTCTGTTTTGGAATATACTTTAAGAAAAATAATTTTTACAAAAATTAGCTTTGTAGGTGTTTCCTTTGTGCTGCTAACTCTGTATTAATTATAATAATAGGCTAAAAAAATTTCTTAAGTTGCTTCTAGCAGAATAACACAAGGAACTTTTTTTATTCTGAGTTATGTCTTTTATTATATAATATCGTCAATATATTAGAAACAGAGGAAAATAAATAACACGACGAATGTAGGTATGATAGTTGTTTGGAAGACAGAAAATATGACAGAAACTAATTATAATGAGGAAACCAAGAAAATTGCAACAAAGGGATTATGCTACTCAATATCACTATGTCGACTATCTTAAAAAACAAGCTAGAAAAAACTGAAAACACCTTAGGAAAATACCAACAGGACTTTAGAAACGATGAACTTGCTAACTGGAGAGAAAATTGGACATCGAGGAAAACAACAAAAAAATATGTGATAGGGAAGAATAGATATCAGAGAAACTGAGAAAAGATAGAAGGAATTAAATCGAAAAGAAAAAACTGGATAGAAGGAACTAGACTCACCACAACAAAAGGGCTCCTGCAGGGTTGTTCCACATCTCCAACTCTATTAAAAATATACTTAGAGAAAGCCCTGACTACATGGAAAAGAAAATGCGAAGGCATGGGAGTACCGGTACGGAACGAATACCTATATACGTTAAGCTTTGCAGACGATCAAGTAGTGATTGCACAAGACCAAGACGACCTCAAGTAAATGATGAAGAAACTACAAGAAGAATATACCAAGGCTGGCCTAGATATTAACCTCGCGAAAACAGAGTACTTATCTACAAGTGAAGAAGGCATAGAAGATCTACAGATTGATTACAACGTAACAATCAAAGGAAAGGATAAATTCAAATACTTGGGGTTTATAATCACGAAAAAGGCAACAACAGAGGAAGAAATTACACAAAGATTAGGACAAGCAAGAACAGCAATCCGACAACTTAACTCAGTATGGTGGGATAGACACCTAAATATGAAGACAAAAACACAGATTTATAAAACATTAGTACGAAGGATTATGACATATGGGGCTGAAAATTGGATCATAAAAAAGAAAAACAGCAGTAAGATAGTAGCAACAGAGATGGAATGCCTGCGAAGATGCTGCAGAGTAACAAGAATGGATAGGAGAAGTAATGACGAAATAAAGCAAAGAACATCAATAGAAACAGACATACTAACATATATAATTTAATAAAGCGATGGCGGCTTTCGCTAAAAGATTTTATTTTTTACACATTTCGCATAGCGCAAAGGATACAGAAAACGATATTATCATATCGTTTTCGTTCACGGCCGCCAAAGCAGGTGGCGCCTTTGTAAGCTAACTACTGTTGTAGTGAAGTTTTGGGAGACATTCGTTGGACTTTCCGAGTTTGAATTTGTATCAGCCCAAAGTGTCTGATGAGGCTGGGCTAGGCCGAAATGATCATAACACTTTATTGGTACCGATTCGAGATTCGAGCACGGGAAGTTTAACGAATTTGTCCTCCTAGGCCATATATTTGGTTATTTAATATATATATATATATATATATATATATATATATATATATATATATATATATATATACAGTGCTAGTCAAAAGTCCGTTCCCCCCTCGTATCTTTTGAACAGCTTTACTTATAATAGTGAAATTTGGAGGGAGGTAATAAAGAGACGTAAGCTTCTTAACTAGTCATAACAAGTGATGTAATAGTGACAGATGACGTTATAGCGCCACTATGACAAATAATTTTAAATGGCACCTTATGGCAAGTGATACCTCGTTTGAAAGGTATTGAAAATACCTATTCAACCATACTAATTTTATTTAAGTTTAAGTTTATTTTGATGAATAAATTAAATAAATACTAAAATTGTACTTTTGCATTTAATTAATAAATATTAAAACCTCCGCCACTGGTTACTAGTCAAAAAGTTGACATTTTTCAATTCTCTAATTGTTTGTACGTCAACATTAACTTTTTTGACAATTAACTAGAGGCGAACGTTAAAATATTTATTAATTAAATGCGAACCTACAATTATTTTAATATTCCTATTCAATCATTCTAATTTTGTTTGGATTTAAGATGATTTTGACGAATAACTAAAGAAAATAAACATAAAAATTCTGGTTTGACATTTAATTAATAAAAATTCTAACGTCCGCCTATGGTTATTTGTCAAAAAATTTGACGTTTGTCAATTCTCTAGTTGTTTTTAGTTTGCAAAAGCGTTTATACCTCAATATTTGGTTTCTGTTTCTACTTAGTTTAGTCAATTCTCTAGTTATGTACTTCTAGTTTGCAAACGCATTTATACCTGAATATTTAGTTTCTGTTTCTGCCTAGTTCAGTCAATTCAAGTTTAGTCAAGTTGTTTTTAGTTAGTTGTTCTTAGTTAATATTTAGTTTAAATATTGTTTAACGAGACGTTTAAATTTTTACAAAGGCAGAATGGTACGTACTGTAGCCGACAAAGTAGCAGCTGTGTTAATAATTGGTGAATGTGGAAATAATTTCCATGCAGCGAAACGTCTTTTTAATGAGAGGTACCCCGATCAACCTACATCGAGAGCTTATTTGAGAAAGCTTCTTCGGAAGTTTAAACAAACAGGTAGTGTTCAAGGTGTCAAACGATCTGGTCGACCAATAATTAGTGACGACAAAAAAATTAACATAATTTCAGAAATGGTAGTGAACCCCACTTCTACAGACCAAGTTGCATCTTTCTATGGAATCAGTCAAAAGACAGTACACCGAGTGTTGGCTGAAAACAAATTTTATCCATACAAATTAAAAATTGTGCACCAACTTTCAGATGATGACCCCGACCGAAAACTAGAATTCTGTGAAAATATGTCCAATAAAATTAACCAACAGCCCAATTACAAAAAAAAAACAATTTGTTTTAGTGACGAAAGTACTTTTTCTCTTAATAGAAATGTTAACACACACACTGTGAGGTATTGGAGTGACACAAATCCTCACGTCTTTCGTGAAACATATATATACTCAATTTCCAAAAAAAAATAAATTTTTGGGCAGGTATTTTGGGAAACCACATAGTTGGGCCTGTTTTTCTCAATACTAACTTAACCGGTGAAGTTTATCTGGAGATGTTACAAAATGTAATTGAACCATTAATACTTGAAATTCTGGAGGATAATCCAGATGAATTCGGCAACTTGGAAATAACGTTTCAACAAGATGGTGCTCTTGCACACCATTATGGTGCAGTAAGACGTTACCTAGATGAGGAATATCGTGGTAGATGGATTGGACGACGAGGTACGATAGAATGGCCAGCTCGGTCACCGTACCTCACACCATTAGATTTTTTTCTGTGGGGATCTTAAAATCTTCGCCCGTAAAACCGACTTTACAGGCAACCGATTTTAGAAAATAAGTAAGCGATAGTTATTTTGTAGCTATTGTAGCGTGATTAAATAAAACGAGCGGTTCGAATTTATATACATACATTTATTTATAACTTTACAGTTCGGTACTCTCTTATAGACTAACTCTACTTCTAACACTGTTACCTATATATACTACAGTTACTGTATCGAGAATATTCTGGCGTTGTCCCACCTCTAATTCACCTACGTGACCGGTTATTCTCTCTCGCACTCGATACGCCGCGAACTTTCGAGAGTATTAGAGATGCAATGCAACCGTTACCTGGGCCATGCCAAAAGTATGTTCGTAACACTGCTCCCCTCTTAAATCTGATCGTCCCGATCAGCAACTCCGGTAGGCACAGCATGGCGGAATCTACAGGACTCTCCAGCTCTGCATGAACCCTTTAGAAAGAAATAACAGTCTACTGACTTTGAAGGATACGATCCCATCGGGTTAATGCAACACACAGTAATTCGTACGCCGGTGTCTCGGAAGATCACTTCAAGCATGCTTCTGACAATCTTCCAGTCCAGATTATCTAGTGCATGGCCTAACTTGGGTAAGGCCAAATTCTTGATGTCGTAATTGCACACAATTTTCTTCAAATTAGTTAGAGCACGCCATATATCCTCGTAGCTTGCCCTGTCTGTATAAGACTTCCTGGTCACCATATACAGCAAAGATCGGGAACCATCTTCTAATCTCAGTACTCTTCCAACTTTAGGCTGCTGGTTTTTTAACTCGTCCAAACGACCGAATTTCTTATAAAATACGGATGAGATTCCTTTAGTCATCTCAAGATCTTGGGCAACACAGTGGGCTAGAGAGACGTTATGCGGAACACTAAAAAGATCCTGCTGAACTTCTGTGGTCACGCCGAATCTAGCACTCTTTCTCTCTGCGTAATTTGACATAAATTCATTAAAGCTTGGTCGCCGGTCATCTTTGATCTCATGTTGAAGGGTTCGTGCTTCTTCTGTTTCATTTGAGCCAGCATATGGTGCAAGACGATTTATGTGAACTACTTTTGGTTTACCTTTCGGCAACTTCTTAATTCGGTATATTACGTCATTTATTTTCTTTTTAATTTCATATGGACCTTCCCATTGTCTTTGCAGTTTGGGAGACAAGCCTCGACGACGTTGTGGATTATAAAGCCAAACAAGATCGCCTACTTCATAGCTTTCACTCTTACATCGAGAATCATATTGATCTTTCATTCTGTCACTGGCTATCTGGATGTGTTGTCGGGCAAGTTCATGAATGTTGTTCATTCTTAACTTCAGGCGGTCGACATAATCTTCGCTTGCAACATGTTCTTCGGAAGGTCTGCAGCCAAACTCTAGGTCGCAGGGTAAACGAACTTCACGACCTAACATCAGGCAGGTTGGAGTCTGGCCTGTAGTTTCATTCACGGCCGAGCGGTAGGCCATTAGGAATAAATGAATGTGCTGGTCCCAATCTCTTTGATGTTCTGATACAACTTTGGACAGGTGTTTACCCATTGTTCGGTTCATTCTCTCGACCATTCCATCTGATTGAGGATGCAGGGGTGTCGTTCTGGTCTTATTGACACCAATCAATTTACAAACGTTTTGGAAAAGGGTTGACTCGAAATTTCGCCCTTGGTCGGAGTGGATCTCCAAAGGAACACCAAATCGGCTAAAGAATTCTTTAACAAGTACCTCTGCAACGGTAGCAGCTTCTTGATTTGGTATCGCATAGGCCTCAGTCCATTTCGTAAAATAATCCATGGCTACCAGGATATATTTATTTCCATCATTTGTCTCTGGAAGTGGACCTGCAATGTCGATTGCTACTCTTTCCATAGGACTACCAACATTGTACTGTCTCATGGGTGCCCTCTTTTTACCAGCTGGACCATTACTGGTTGCACACAGTTCACATTTCCGGCACCATCTTCTTACATCATCTTTACAGTTCACCCAATAGAACCGTTCTCGAACCTTTTGCAGAGTCTTCGTGATACCAAAGTGTCCACCTGATGCACCGTCATGCAACTGACGCAATACTTCTGACACTTTACTTGTAGGTACAATCAACTGAAGCTTAGTTTCTGTACCATCATCGTTCTCAAAGGTTCTATACAGAAGATCATCTTTCAGCACTAGGCAATTCCATTGGCTCCAGTAACACTTGACTTCTGGACTACATGCACTAATGTCTTGCCAAGAAGGTCTTCCACTTCGACGCATCCAATCCAATACTCTTTTTATACATGGATCATCTGCTTGAGCGTCTTGTAGCTGTTGAGGCTGCCATTGATCATTAATGACGGCGGTTCGTCTCACGGGGCAAAGTCGTTCTTCTAATTCAAGACAATGATTACGATTTGCACTGTATGCCCGTCTTGACTGAGCATCATCATTTGAATGACTCTTTCCAGCCCTGTGTTCCATTTGTTCTAGCTTTCTGACTGTTGTATTATTTTCTTGCAATTTACGGCGAATGTGACCTACGTCGCCATCATTCGAACATCTGGTTTCGTGTCTCTTCGGCATCATGTTGCGAACTACTTTCCGTACGATTTCCTCCAGACGTTTCTCGTTTTGTTCGTCGCTCTCTTCAGAGGTTCGTACTCGATAGCTCCGTGAAACTTGACTAGCTGTTTCATGTTCCAAGGCAATAGCGAGCGCTTCATCTAAAACTTTCGGTCTTGCTAGTCGTAAAGCTTTCTGTAGTTCAATGTCTCTTAACCCATTGACGAAGGCATCTACAGCGATTTCTTCCAAAACGTTGTCTGGTGCCTCTGGATAGGCCAACAGCGCTATACGAGCAATATTTGCTTCAAATTCTTGCAAACTCTCACTTGCTCGTTGGATTCTACTTCTTATTTGTACTTTGTAGACTGGTTGTAGATGGGCATCTCCGTAACGTTTATCTAGTCGAGTGAACAAGGTCTGGTAACATTTTTCTTGACCCTTAGGAATTGATCTTAGGATATCCGCAGCATCACCTCGTAAAGCAGCAGTCAAGGAAACAGCTTTTTCTTGTTCTGTCCAATGATTGGCTGTCGCAATAGCTTCAAATTGTCTAAGGTATATGGACCAAGAAGACTTTCCATCAAATGGTGGCAATTTGAATCTCATATTATGTGTCGTTTCGTCTCTGGGTGATTCTTCTTTCACTACCGGATCTAAGGCTATTGTATTAACTGGTGGTAGCACTTTTGTGTTAGTTATCATGGTCTCTAATTGTTTGATCTTCTCTTCTACGTCTTCTATCTTATCGTTAACATTTTTCTGTATCTTATCAAATGTTCTTGAAACTTCTTCAAATTTCTCATTGTTTTGATTACATACTTCGTCGAATCTTCTAGACATATTTTCGAATTTCTCGTCGTTTTGTCTGGCTGTTTCTTTAATAATTTGAGAAGTTTCTTCGATCATTTGAGACGTTTCATCGAATCTTTTGGAAACAGTCTCGAATTTATCATCAGTTTTTTTAGACGTTTCTTCAATTTTTTTAGAAGTTTCTTCTATCTTCATTAAAACTGCTTCTTCCGCTGACTGAAACTGGAATGTCTCTGGGTCATCTCCATTCTTGTTGAGAACAGTCTTCAGACGTTCTTGAAGTATCTTTTTGGACCCGCTGCAATCTTCATCGCGTTCTTCCAGTTGCTCACGCAACTGTTTTACTGAAAGTTGTACTAGCAGCATCTTTGGTCAGGCACACACGTACTTTTTAAATGTTCTTTCGTACAAAGGACACTACCGGATGTACTAACTACGCGGATGTTCCCGACGAACAATACTTTTCAAAAGTTCAAAAGTCTTTTTCAAAAGTCACTGCTGAATTTATTTGCAAACCCCACACCGGACACCAACTGTAACGAGATTAAATAAAACGAGCGGTTCGAATTTATATACATACATTTATTTATAACTTTACAGTTCGGTACTCTCTTATAGACTAACTCTACTTCTAACACTGTTACCTATATATACTACAGTTACTGTATCGAGAATATTCTGGCGTTGTCCCACCTCTAATTCACCTACGTGACCGGTTATTCTCTCTCGCACTCGATACGCCGCGAACTTTCGAGAGTATTAGAGATGCAATGCAACCGTTACCTGGGCCATGCCAAAAGTATGTTCGTAACACTATAATTGGCATTTTATTATCATACAATATGTTGTAAAGAGTTGATTTAATATATTCATAAGGTGTAAGCACGAGCAAATTTTTAATAGCTCAGCGACTTTATAGGAGACGAATCGTGCGCTTGCGTGAGGCTGATTCGTCCTTTAGGAAAATAGCTATGAGGGAACACAGAAGTATCAATACGGTGGTACTTTGTTGTCGGACAAGGAATCAGAAATGTCATGCACAAGGGGCGTGCCAGAAGAACTCAAGATCGTCACCTTAGGCTTTTGTCTCTGTAAGACCACTTCACGTCTCACGTCCGCAAGGACAATTGCAGACCAGTCGTTTGGAAAGCATGGAAGGTCTTTCACAATGCGGACTGTTTATCGCTGAATCAGAAGTTTTGACTTAACTTTATGCCGTCCTGACTTTGTTCTACCTCTCACTCGTAGACGAGTGATCGACTGACTGGCTTGGAACAGAGAAAGGCGCTGAATTGGGACCTCGAATCAAACACTATTGTCTTTAGTAATACATTTGTATCCTGTTTGAGTATACATGATGGTCGTGCAAGGATAAGAAGATGAGATCCCCAATTTTCTATTGAAATGCATGTACACCACACTGTTGGAACTATGATATAAGGGACTGAAATTATGATATGGCAGACAAATTTGTTAGACATAGGACTTCTCTAAATATTTACTCTTTGTAATACAGTTTATAATCACTTTATTCAGGTCCCATCTACAACGAGTTTCATGACTTCCTCTGTCTTCTTTTGATCGCCACCTTAGAGTATTTTTCGTCTATCTTTGTCTTGAATTGTACGCTACCCTTTTCTTTTTATGATATGTTCTATATTATTTTAGTCAACGTTAGCGTTTCAAGTGTTATTTAATTACCGACAGTGCGCATTTGTTAAACAAGTTATGCTACCCATCCTAATGCTAGATTTACTAGATAGTTTTGTTGTCTATACTTATTTACTTACTGTTTCTGATCTTACTGAGCTTCTTTTTTGATCGTTATTTGCTTAAACCATGTCATCTGCAAATAGAAGGTGATTCAGTTTTTTTTCATTGATTTTCAAAATTTTAAAGAGCTAAATGGAAGAGGAATGGCGAAGAGTGTGACTTGGACGAGGACTAGTAGGTGGACATAGGACAGTGGTGATTGTAAATTAAATTTTGGGAGATCGGAACGAACAAGAAATCCAAGACAGAGTTGTATAGAAGAAAGTAAGTCAATTATGCGAGCCTAAGAACAGGACTAGTGAGAGAAGGAAAGTGAATCGAAGGAATGAAGTCAGACATGTGGGAGGGAGAGGCTTAAAAGAAGCAATGGCGATTGGATGTAGCATACTAAGAAAACATGACAAGAAAGCAAGACAAGACAAGAAAAGATAAGGCCATGAAACCAAAAAGCGACGACAGTGTTTAAAGAAGGAATTACATCAAAAATACAAAAGATTGACTTTACAAAGCACCAATAAATAGATGACAGTGGTAATTGGATATTGGGCAATAAACAAATAAAAAATATAAATTGATCCTTTTAAATAACTAATAGTAAACGTCTTACAAGAATCTTTGGCTAAAATAAACAATAACGATATATTAATATAGTTAGTGACAAGTTCGTTGAAAGTCAAAGAATAATAATTAATCTCATTCGTCGTATAAAAAGCTTTTCGTCTACCAAACAAAATTCGATTATTTTGAGCTGCATTAGAATATCTAATAAAAATTCCTATCCAATTAGAGTAGCTTTCCGAGATTTAGTCTAAAAGGTCTTCCATTAAAATGGATGTGGGGTAACTTCTTGAGTTCGAGGAAACAAGAAGTTTAAAACTTGTATAATAATTAATTAGGAGGCTTACGTTAGTTAACAATATGTTCGGTGTTTGACATTAATGGCGTATAAATATCTAGAGGGGCGTAACGTATTCTTGGTTCAAAGAGGTCGTCTTCCTCGTGGTGGATTTACAGTATGTCTCCAGGGTGCGACGCTAGTAGAAATGATAAAAATGACAAATTAAAGAACTAGAACAGTAACTTGTACATTGCTTATTTCACATATAGTTGTGTCACTTTTCGAAAATAAATATGAGTGAGTAAGTCTCGTGTGTCAATTTCTTCACCGAGTTATCGCCAATCGTTCTCTTCGGTTTTGAGTTAAAGATTTACAAGATGCAACGTTATTTCTCAAGGTATTTTATAAATACAATTCTTTGTTCTTTCTTGTTCATTGTTAGGTTTAGTTTTAGATAAAATCAATCTCAATATCTCGATCGATCTTTTTAATAACAATACCATACATAACAGGATTATCAGAAAAATTAAAAAGATAGGAAATAAATTCAATACTTCAACAACATTCAAAACAACAAATACATTGAGATCTATTTTATCTAAAACTAAACCTTACAATGTACAAGAAAGAACAAATCATTGTATTTATAAAATACCTTGTGAATGCGAATACTTTTGATTTAGGCGAAACGTTAAGGCCATATTAGAATAAGTGAACATTAATCTTATATTAAAAATAAAGAATTTGATAGATCTCAAATTTGTAAACGTGAATGAGAAAGTGAACATAGGTTTCAATGGAATGATTCAAATATAGTCCTAAAAGAAACAGATGGTAAAAAGAGAAAATCAAAGAAGCGGCTCTAATTATGCTAAATGAGACCAATTGTTTCGCAAATTCCTCGACAGAATGCAGTAGGATCTGGTTACTAATATTAAAAGAGGAAGTTAATAAAAAGAAAATACCACTATTATTAAGTCAGTAATATATAGAGAATACATCGTTTATGTTTTTTAAATAACAAACGTATAAAATCAGAATTTGGTGTTTATTGAGAGTAAATTTGTAATACTAAATACTTACCATGTCGGGATAGTATTATGAGGTTTTTTCGTGGTTTTTTCCTCATGATTTACTATGGAATCACTAACAGGAGAATTTTACTGTCTTTTTAAAGACGAATTACATGTTTTGATTTTTCTGACCGATATTCTCAAAAAGTTGATTTCATGTAATCGAATGAACTATCTTACAGTGAAGTCGTCCCAGGAACGTCCCAGGAACGAAAGTTGTCTACTTTAAAATAATGTATAAATGTCTGAGTTGTCAATATAAATGTGTAAGATAAAATTAAATTATAAGAAGAATTTTTCACTAACAAAAAAACAACATTTGTTTAATTTACTAGTGTTTGTATTTTAAAATCGATTTCCGAAGTGGAAACACTGGGAGAAATTTACCAAAGATATGGAATACGACCTCTATGGATCCCAAAAAAAAGGTGTGGAAGATGATAAGGAGACAAAAAACAGAAATGAATGAATTTGTACGCATAGATAATATTACGGAGGCACAATGGACTGAGCATTTCACGAAATTATATGGAGAAGGAGAAGAAGAGAACAGAGAAATAATCATTAACAAAACTCACGATAGCGTACTAATATCAGAAGAAGAGCTACAAGAACGAATAAAAAAATTAAAAAACAGAAAAGCACCTGGTCCTGATAAGAAAAACAATGAACTGCTAAAATATGGAGGAGGAGCACTACGCAAATGGCTCCTAAAATTATTCGTCGATATAATAAATACCGGAGTAGTACCAGCGGAATGGAAGGAAAGTCTCCTGCTACCGATACTTAAAAAGGGAGACTCGAGAAATCCTGAAAATTACAGAGACATTAGTCTGATGAATAGTACATTAAAATTGTTAACGGCAGTCATAAAAGATAAAATCGAGGAAAAAGCGAACATGGCAGATGAACAACAAGGCTTCCGGAAGAACCGCAGCACAATAGACGCAATTTTTATTATCAGACAAATAATAGAGAAGTCTATTGAATATGGAAAACCAGCATACATGTGCTTTGTAGATTTAAAAAGTGCTTTTGACAGGGTGAAGCGAAATGACATCTTAAATTTATTACAAGCTGAACAAATAGACCATCAGATAATAAGGACAATTAATGAAATTAACAAGAACAACAAGACCAGAGTTATAATGCCAACAGGGGAAACAGAATGCATAGAACTAAAAGGAGGAATCCACCAAGGAGACTCGCTCATCCCATTGTTATTTAATATGGTGATGAATCAAATAATTCACGAAGTAAGAAAACGACACGGATACCACATGGGAGCGCATAAAATCACGATACTATTCTATGCCGATGATGCAGTACTAATTGCTGATAACGAAGATAACCTACAAAGGCAGCTCCACACCTTCAATGTCACAGCAAACAAACTTAATATGAGAATATCAGTAGAAGAAACTAAATGTATAGTGATCAGTAAAGAGCCGCGTAGATGCAAACTAGAAATAGACGGCAAAATTGTAGAACAAGTAATGAAATTCAATTAGCTAGGAGTAGAGATCACTAGTGACAGGGATATAAGAACAGAAACCACAAGGCAAACATCAAAAACGACAAGAGTAAGTGGTTGCTTCCGAGAAACCATATGGAGAAACAAATATCTGACCATGGAAAGCAAAATGAAAGTATACAAGACAACAGTAAGACCAATCCTAACATATGCAGCGGAGATAAGGACCGATACAAGAAAGACGAAACAACAAATCAACAATATCGAAATGAAAGTATTAAAATCAATAGCGGGCATATCATTCAGAGACAGACAAACCAACAGAAGTATACGCAAACAATGCAAAATTCAAAATATTAACAGGTGGATAAAAATAAAAAAAAAAAAACTGGAACGAACATGTAAACCGAATGGGACCAGATAGATTAGCAAACATCTGTAAAAACAACAAGCCGTATAGCAGAAGACCTGTTGGAAGTCCGCCAAAAAGGTGGAAAGATAATGTACAGTCAACAACGACTGAAACAGAATAAGAGGCAGACAAACAGGAGTAATCCTAGTCGTGCGAAGAAGAAGAACAAGAAGACTGGTCAGTTTGCTGATATTGCTGTAATGCTTGGTATTACGAGTACAGCACATACTCCTCTGACCTACTTTGATGCACTTGTGAAGATTTTACTAAGGTAGAGCTTTCCAATATTGTTTGGTAAGATATCTGGAAGGTCTGAAATGCAAGATTATATTCGCTCATAGTAGGGTTTGCTTTTGTAGTAAATGTGTTAGTAAAGAGATTTGTTTATGTTTAAAGCTGTTAACTTTGCTTGGGACATTGTTAAGCTCTAAGTGCGAAGCTCTAGAGTATCCTACACTTCTTCTACATTTCGGACTGTAATTGTTAGAATTGAAAATGCCACAAGATAATAGCTTCAGAACAAAACTAAAATAATGTTGTTCTGCAGTAGAGAACGGTGCTTTTTCTTCTTGCTTTGTTAAGCTTTCTTAGATATAATATTCTTAATATATATCTATCTAAATATTCTTTATTGTTCTTATTAAACCATTTGTATCTAATGGTTGACATTAGTTTTGTTGTTTTTTGTTTAAAAAACAAACAAGCTTTAAAATAAAATACGAGATGGAAATTTTACTTTTTTTCTTAAAATATATATATCATAAATCGATGACGTTATTCGGAATATTCCAGATAATAGAGATTCCCATACGAGAGGAATGCAGGAATCCCGGCGGGCCATCCCGTACAGTAAGAGTCGATGTTGTCCCGGGGGTAGCATATAATTAGGTGCGCTCAACGTTGGCCGTGGCGTCGCGGGCTGGCGTCTGCGGCAGACGTACGACATCGCCTTCGCCTCGACGCCACGCCGGCTCCCGTGACTTATGGCCTGTTCGCATTTCCACAAGTCCTGAGGGAGAGCATCCCCTTAGCCGCAAGTTCGAGGCCACTCCGCGTGATGCCGCAACACTTCTTACGCCACCCGACACCGTACACCCATCTTAGAAGGTGCCCCAAAGCTTTAATGCCTTTCGGTTTATGGGTAATTTGCAGCGTAAGTTTAATAAGACTTGCGATGTAATTAAGGGGAGCAAACCGCAATGTCACCGGTGGCGGATGTGTTCAAGATTGCATTCTGTCATTGGGAACCAAACAACAAGGATATAACATTTTGTTCACGGAACTTTCAGTGTGCTTCTATTTAATCTGACAAAACCAATTAAATACCAATCATATAATAATAATGAAATATGACGATGACACGATCCTAATTATTTAGCTAGTTTATAATGACTAAACAACAACAATATCAAGATATATAGACTTTCCCGGTCGGTCTTGTTTATTAATAAACCAATCTTGAAGATTATTATCGATGTGTAATTATGTCTACTTTAAGTTTCGTCTGCAAATATCTATTTTATCTGACAAAACCAATTAAAAACAAATAATCTGAGATATGTTGATGACACGGTCCTAATTATTTGTCCAGTTTAAAACGACTAAACAACACCAATATCAAGATCGCTAGCCTAACACGCTCAGTGTCGTGAATTCTTCTTCTTCTTTTTATGTAGACATGGCTCTCTGTTTTTTAATGTGCCTCCAGTAAGTTGTCGTTCCATCGTTTTCGTGGTCTTCTTACTGATCGTCTTTCTATTGGGTAACCGTCTCTTGCCGTCTTTACTACTCTATTTGTTGTCCTTCGGCTTGCATGATCGTTCCATTATACTCTTTTATTTCTTACCCAGTCCTTGATGTTCTCCACCTTGCGTAGTGTCTTGCAATCGATTTTTCATCGTTGCTGTCTCCAGCATTCTTTTTGTCCTCTCTGCGTCAGGTCGTGTTTCTGCCACGTATGTCATTATTGGTCAGATGGCTGTTTTGTAAAATTTGCCTTTTATTTCTTTTATCAGACGCATGGAGAAATAGCATAATGATACCAGTGTTTAGTAAAGGAGATAAAGAAGACTTCAACAAATATAGGGGTATAAATCTACTGAACACCTCACTTAAGCTTACCACAAAAGTCCTAACCAACAAAATCAATAAACTAACAACTTTATCAGATGATTAACAAGGATTCAGATCCGAAAGATCCTGCGTAGATGCCGTATTTGTACTAAGACAAATTACAAAAAAGACCATTGAGTAAAATAAACCAGCATATCTGTGTTTTATAGACCTGACAAAGGCTTTCGATCCATTCCAAGTCGAAGACGTCTTAAACCTACTGTATAAAAGAAACATACCAATCAATATTATACAAACCATCGAAAACATCTACTTCCATAATCGAATACAGGCAAGATAAATGGAAAACTAACACAGTGTATACGAGTACAAAGCGGAGTCAGACAGGGTGACTCGTTAAGCCTACTTCTCTTTAATATAATAATAGACAAAAAAACACAAGCAGTACGTAAAGGTCATGGTTACAAAATGGGGAACAAAAAATCCAAATATTATGATATGCAGACGATGCCGCATTAATCGCCGAGACAGAAGGAGAGCTCCAAAGATTAACACACATCTTCAATACAACAGCCAAGACATACAATATGATAATATCAGCAAAAAACCAAATGTATATTGTATCTTTCATGCAAACTGTGGCTCTTTTTAATCTATTCACTTTTGTTTCGCGTCCACTTCGGAAATCGTTCTCAAAATACAAACATTAATAAATTAAACAAATTTTGTTTTTTTTTAACTTTAACCTTTAATTGTGGCTTATTCCCATTTAAATAGTAAGTAGATAGGGTGACGCCTAGACATTTAAACTTCATCACTTGTTCTCTTATCTGACCCTTCAGCTCTAATTTACATGTTAGTAGATTTGCTGGTATAATGCATTTTGTATTTTTTGGGGAAATTAACATGTTAAATTTTTTTGGCGATTATATTAAATTGGTGCAGCATATGTTGTAAATCATCACTTTGAGATTCATCACATTGCATCGTCAGCAATACTAATCTCAATTACGTACTATATATATTGATAAATTACCAAACACCTGGAAAAGTCCGGTTTGAAAATTCACCACTCTATCACCACTCTCAAACAATTTAGAAAATGGACATAAACTACTTATATTATCGTATATATATTATATATATATATATATATATATATATATATATATATATATATATATATATATATATATATATATATATATATATATATATATATATATATATATATATATATATATATATATTAGCAGGATCTCCTTGTGTGTGTGTGTTTGTTGTGCGCGTGCGCGTGCAGGTGTGCGTGTGCGTGTGTGTGTGTGTGTGAGTGTGTGTTTGTGTGTGTGTGTGTGTGTGTGTGTGTGTGTGTGTATGTGTGTGTGTGAGAATATGGTTTGGAAGCAGCTCCGTTAGCCACAGATTTTTATTTGTTATTTTGTTTAGCAAATTTGATATTTACAGTCTGTCCCAAACCCTTCTTTCAGTGCGTCACTAATTTTGACATAATATAGGATTTTAAGAATGTCGAGAATTATTGCATGTCATTATAGTTAAATTTGACAGTTGCAGGATCGTAATCCCTCTTTTTCTAATTGAAAATAATTTAATAATTTTAATATTAGTCTTTGTTCTTTCTCGATATATCTCGACATATTTCAAATATTTTTATGACAATAAATACAAAATTAAATTTTCACTGTAAAATGTCTGATAATACTAACCTGGAATGACAATTATTTTATCAGTTGACGTTGTGAAAGTACTGTCAAGATCGAGACCTTCTGCGTCAAATTATATTTATACGCATCATTGATTGGATATCTATTTAGCGTATTCTAAACTCCAACCAATTATACATCCGTAACTAGAATTAGCTTTACGATAAATTTTCCAAGTTCTATGTATAATAATCACAGACTCACGTTTTTTTCTGTCACTTCTAGCTTAATATGTTAGAGAGAATTCGATCAACTATGACGCACTGAAAGAAGGGTTTGGGACGAACTATAGCATGATATTCCGCATCTCCTTGATGCGAAAAAAGGTGTATCTTTCATCGAGAGATATTTAAAATCTGACTTCGCTATTCGATCTTTGGTGCGAATGAAACAAAAAGAAGCTTCAGGATTTTTCAAGTTATCGCCTACCTAATCATCGTGCCCTAAATCTGCAAAGCCTAGTTCAGGAGAAAAAAAGAAAATTGGAGTTACAATTAAACCGAAAACAAACTACCTAACGTTAAGCCACTGGCGAAAAGACAAAATTTGTTAAAATCTACGAAAAAACTAAAGTCACCTAAGCCAAATTCTACCAAGGCTGTCGTAAGTTTACCAAAAGCTAGAAAAACTGCTACTTCTAAAAAGAATAAGTAGTTCTACTAAATATATTCGAAATAATAAAATAATCCTTACACAGTTTTAACGCTGCTTAAACACGAAGTTTCAGTTCATGTATTAAAATGTTTTTTGGTTAATATATTTTTTAACGGAGCCGCTATCAGATACGTTTCTATCCTTAGAGCTTTAATTCCAACAAAAAATAAGAGAGCTGATTAAACAGGCCATTCACGTTCCGATTTTTAGTCCGACTAGTGGTCCAACTTCCGCAGTTGGATCTAAAATCGGACCGTGAGTGGGCTGGTTGAATTAGTTGGACAACTAGTGGTGCGAGTCGGAACATTATCTAGAGGGACCACTTGAAGATCCGACTTCCGACTGACGACGAAGTGGGAGCGTGAATGATGAAGTTGGAAGTCGGATCACAGGTCGGATCAAAAATTTCCTCAGTCAGTTGATCTTCGGTACCTGTTACGTATGAGATTTCTCGCAAATATTTAATAGAAAATAAACTTTCAATTGCACGAAAATTACCCCTATTAAAATACAAGATTCATCATCATCATCTACTTTTTGTTAGCGTAAATCATTTTCCTTTCTGTAGATCTATTTCGGACACTCCCACACAGGTACAATTTCCAACACACCGTATTGGCTACAGAAGAATTATCATTAAACAACGAAAAGTAAATCATAGTTGTACTGAAATTAGAAGTAACTCTTTCTTTATATTGTTCTGAAGTTATTTTCTTGTGACATCTTATGCAAATTTACTATTTTAGTTGGAAATAAGTCTTAGTATTAGTTAGAAATTAAATTTATTTGACGTTTCGACTTCAATTTCGGAATATTTTGATAACGATTTCCGAAGTGGAAATCCAAACGCCAAATATATTTAATTTCTAACTCATATTGTGGCTTATTCCCAATTATCCTCCTAATTATATTTTGCGTAGTGTTTACTCGATACATTTTTTGGTTAAGCGATGTACACCGTCGGTCGTGAAAACAAACTAGAACTGAAGTTGGACCGCTAGTTGGATAGCAAGTCGGAGTGTGAGTGGAGACGAATATCCAATTAGTAGTCCTACTAAGTGGGACCGCAAGTCGGAACGTGAATGCCCAGCATTAGGTAGTATTACGCATTACGAACATCATTAATGACGACCAAAAGTAAAGAGAGAAAAAACAATTCAAATAATTAACTGTGACAGTTCAAACGAAACACCTACAAGTTAACTAACCATAACGCCAGTTTGCCAAATAATGTACTGAAATAAAAATTTATTTCCAATCGATTAGTATTCCACTTATTGCATGTTTAAAATTTAAAAAATACATTTTGGCATTAACTACAATAAAACGATACAAAGGAATAATTTACATGACTTACAAATCAGCATAACGCACATTAAAGGCCGCTTTAGAATACATTTTTAAAAAGTACCGCGTTTGAAATGTTCACTGGAAACTCCACAAAAACTCTCCAAAGTTTTTGCACGCTCTTCCGATAGAAACGTTTCCGTGGTCTCGACAAGGCAAACTCTCTCTTTTCAAAGGTAATTGATTTATTCAAAACCATGCTCCTAATGGAGATTAACACTGTTTCCTTCACGAGTTTCAGTTTTCGGCAGAGTATTAAATTTGAAATTTAAATAAATGGTAATACGATGATCCACTCTTAATATCCCCGAAAAGTGTCTGTTGTAATCGAATTTATTTACCAAAGGCCGGCGAGGCGATACGGATAGAGCCTTAACGACGATATCGTTTATGCTTTCTGCACGCCAAAGAAAATTTATTAATTTGTGGAAGCAATTAAGCCAGTATTTTTAAACTCTTTTAGGAATTGCTCAGTAAACACGTAATAGATTTTTCTCGAACATAAAACTGTCATGACTATTTATTTCTATGTGCCATTTTCCGATTTTTTTTTGTTGGAATCAATCTGCTTCGTGATTTTGTCATATTTTGCTGTCGATTATTCCGCTCTTTAAAGCATTTATTACTGTCTACGGTACCGAGTGCTTAGAGGCAAATTTTTATATGTGAAATCATACTTCCAAGGTATATTTGACGTAAAATATGTCAATGTGGCAATTTACATTAAATAGTGTCCTGAAGCGAGGATCATTTTATGAGAAATCTGACATGAAAGGTGATTTTTACATCAAATGTGGCGTGCAACGTCAAATGTGACTTGTAACGTCAAATGTGACGTGTAATATGAGATAATGTGAATATCATAACGTTATAGTTTACGTAAAACTGTGACGTGAAAGTTCAAAACTTATCTAGTACATTTTGTGTGAAGCTGACCTGAGAAGTGATAAGTAAGGGTGCGTTCATTACGGAGATTATCGCATGGTATCCTCGCCTAGAGCATAGCACTGACAGTGAACGCTCGCATTTAAAATAATGCATTTCTTTTACGTGGCGATGATAATATAATACCATCGTATGGTCCGATCGGCGCCTCGTTATGAACGCACACTAAGGTTTTTCGTCAAATCTGACGTGTAATTGACATTTTTGTGTAATATGAAGCTCGGGAATTTTGTGGAGACGTAATAAGTTACCTCAAATTTTGACACATAATGTATATATGATGTATAAGATGTATAAAGTGACTTCTTAAAAGAAATTTAAAGTGAAAAGTTACATTTTAAATATAACATTTTATGTAGAATGTGACATTTTACACAAAATATGAGGTGAAAAATGACTCTTTGCATTAAATTTTACGTTTAATGTGACATTTTACGTGAAATATAGTATGGAGCGTGCCATTTTTTCTGGAACTTGACAGTTTACGTCAAAATGTGACATGAAAAATTAAATATAATCTGAAGAGTGCCATTTACAATAATGTGACGCGTAATGTAGTATTTTATATTGTTCTGAAGCTATTTTTTGTGGTATTTTTATATTTATATTATTTATTTTCTTTAATGGCAATTAACTACAATTTTCCTCATACCACACACTTTGACATAGACTGTAGCATAAGTTGTGACATATTATCTGGAAAGTGATAATTTACTGAAATGGCAACATCACATCAAACAGAGAACATTTGTTACAAATTGTGGAATCATTCTATGAGACATTATATAGCAACCAATCGACTCTAGAGATATAGTTGAATATCAGCAGAGGAAGGTTCAAAATCAGGGTTCCGAAGATATCCCAGAAATCTCCTTGGACGAAATTTACAAGGCTCTAAAAAAGATGAAGAATAAAAAAGCTCCGGGGGAGGACGGTGTCGTCACGGAAGCGATAAAGATAGGAGGCTCAGTACTGATAACCAAAATTCAAAAGCTCTTTAATCTATGTCTATGGAATCAAAATATCCCAACAAAGTGGAATAATTCAATAACTGTACTCTTACACAAGAAGGGAGATATAGCAGACCTGGAAAGATACAGACCAATCAGTCTCCTTAACCATCTTTATAAATTATACACCCGAATAATAACGAACAGATTAGAGACAAAGCTGGATTTTTACCAACCTCGGGAACAAGCCGGTTTCCGCCCTAATTACGGCACAAATGATCACCTGCAGTGCCTAAAAACCCTGATAGAAAAAACTAACGAATATAACCGTCCCTTGGCATTGATATTTGTAGACTTTAAAAAGGCGTTTGATACAGTGGAATTACCGTCCATCTTAAGAGCACTACAAGATTGCAGGGTCGACCACAGATATTGTAATATAGTTAAAAATATATATGAAAATGCCACAACAACCATAAGTCTACATTCAGCAACTAATAAGATAAAGATAAAAAGGGGAGTCAGGCAAGGTGATACCATGTCACCAAAGTTGTTCATTACCGTTCTTGAGTATGCATTTAAAAGACTAACATGGCAACAGAAAGGAATATCCATCGATGGAGAAAGATTAAACCATCTACGTTTTGCGGACGATATCGTGCTTCTGTCAGATAATCTGGGAGAGATCAAAGACATGCTCCAAGAACTGAATTACATACTACAAGAAACTGGGCTGGAGATAAATTTCGAGAAAACCAAAATGATGACCAATATGGTTCCCAGCGAAGAGATACAGATCAATAACAACAAGGTAGAATTAATCGATAAATACACATACTTGGGTCATGAAATCAGAATAACCAGAGACAACCAAACCTGCGAGCTAAATAGACGAATCACGTTGGGATGGGCGGCATATGGAAGGATGAGAGACATTTTTAAAACAAATACTCCAATTCACCTGAAAAGGAAGGCATTTAACCAATGCATCCTACCAGTCTTGACCTACGGAGCAGAGACCCTAACTTTAACGAAAGCTACTGCCCAAAAACTGAGGGTAACACAAAGGCGAATGGAGAGATCAATGCTGGGTCTGACCTTGAAAGATCGCGTGAGAAATGAGGAGATACGCCGACGAACTGGCGTTGACGATATTATACTGCGAATCAATAAACAAAAGTGGAGGTGGGCTGGACATGTTGCTAGAATGGAAGACGGAAGATGGACGAAGAGATTATTGGAGTGGAGACCAAGAGCCGACAAGCGAAGTCGAGGCAGACCACCCACCCGATGGACCGACGACCTAAGGAGAATAGAAACAAACTGGATTGCAGCAGCTAGAGATAGAGAGAACTGGAGACGTTTGGAGGAGGCCTATATCCAACAATGGATGTGAAAACGGGGCTGGATGATGATGATGATGATGATAAGTTACCTCTAAATGTGGCTTAGAAAGTAGCGTCTTATGTAAAAGGTGACCTTTTTGGGTCAAATATATCGTGTAATGTGAGTCTTACCAGGAAACCCTTTCGCAAGCATATGAAGGAATCTTAATCAATGGAGAGGTTGTAAATAATATTCGATACGCAGACAACACTGTACTAGTTGCAAGAACAGTAGAAGAATTACAACGATTAATTACAAATATAAATATTGCAACAATTATGGCATAAGTATCAATATCAAAAAAACCAAGTATATGGTCTTTAGTAAGAACATGACACAACCAGCACATATTAGTATAAACGGCATTCAAATTGAAAAGGTATCAAGTTACAAGGACTTTCATAAACGAAACTTGAGACCAAAACAATGAAATAAAAAGACGTATCGAAATTGCCAGAGCCACCTTCATAAAGATGAGGAAATTCTTCTGCAACAGTGATATAAGCATCCCTCTACGATTAAGAATGCTAAGTAGCTACGTATTTAACACGCTATTATACGATGTAGAGGCCTGCACTCCCAAACAGAACAACATAAAAAATATTGAAAGTTTCGAGATGTGGTGCTACTGTCGAATGCTGAAGATAAGTTGGGTTGAAAGAGTCATAAACTTTGAAGTAATGCGAAGGATAGGAAAAGACCCAGAAATTTTGTCATAGCCCATTTACTTCGGAAAACACCCATAATTTGATCACGATGTCTAAGTACAATACCTTTTTTTATCTATTACTTACTTATTATGTATAGATTTGTACTTTAATTATCTTATAGAAATATCTTAATTATGATCTTTTTATTATAGATTATCTTTTAATTTAGATAAAATAATTACAAATCACAAAATTTTTTTTTTAATTTCTCAAAGAGGCTCCTTTCCCAAAACTTTATAAATAACTTTCCTCAAAATGGGAAAAGCTTATCAAATACCCTAGTACCTGACTGCGGGATTATCCAAATTAAGCGAGTAATCTGGTGTTCCAATTATCAGCTTAGCAAACTTGTTTCGTATGAGAATTCAAAATCAAATCGGGACCGAGCATTATAAAGATATAACCGAGTATTATAAAGATACAGCTCTGCTGCCACCACTGCTGGTCTTGTTGGCAACGAAAATTAAATTTTAAAGTAAATAGCAACGGGTTTAGATGAAATTTAATGAATTTTAATGGCAGACTTGTGTGGGAGTAAGCTTTAAGCTAATATTGTTAAGATGATGAAATTGGTTTTACGAATGGTATGAATTTGCACCAGAATACGCTGTTAGACAAAAGAATCCGCCCACTAGAGTTTTATAATATAAAAATATTTATTTTTAAATACATATATAGCTTATAAATTGTATAAGGAATCCAGGTAGAGTAGTATCCCTATCTCATCCAACATTGGGAGTATATAGGCGGAGTTCACTTGCCGCCACCACCACCAATTCAACACCAATTTTTTTAACCTATGAAACTACTATTAAAATAAACTTAACTTTTTTTATATATATATATATATATATATATATATATATATATATATATATTATATATCAGTTTAAAACGCTCTCCTACGTCTTCCGATACTCAGTTACCACCCCTCTCGATTCATCAATAAATCTTCTTCTATGTCTCTGTCTTTCATTTCTCTATTCATGCCTTCTCTTCAACTAAGGCGGGGTCGTCGTCTTTTTTTTTCTACCGTGAGGGGTCCACATTAAGACTTGTTTTGGCAGACGTTCTTCAGACATTCTCTATATATGGCCTTAGTTGTTGGGTACCAATATCGTTTACTATTGTATGTTTTACTTTTATAATTTCTCTTATTCTGTTGTTCGTTACTCTTTCTAGTCTAGATTTTCCAGCTGAACTTCTCCAGAAATGCATTTCCGTTGCCTCAAATTTTCTCTTAGTATCTTTCCTTTATTTGCCATCCTTCACTACAGTGGGTAATTATACTTTTAATGATTGTATTATATATCTTGTGCTTGTTATTATTATATAAAATTGTAAAAGGCGTAGACACATTTTCTGTTAGTTGTTGTCCTCTTCTCGTATATCATCTTGGGCCCAAACACTTTTATAAAAACTATGGTGGGCTTCTGGTATCATACCCGAACGGCATAAGTATACCAAATCTTTCTTTTTGGCCATTTGAATTTTTGGCTGTTCTTTGTAGGCAGGTTTAAGTAGCACTTCTCGTATATTATGTGTAGTCCGTGATGATTTTTTTAGATTAAAAGAATTCCATAGTTCGTCATCATAGTTGTACTTAAAAAAAATTGTGTGCGGACTATCTTTTCTACATTGCAGAATTTTTATATCTGTCCGCTTCACATTTTCTTATTTTGATCAATTTTATGGTTGTTTCTTAACAGAAAGAAAACATTTTTAAAATCAATGAAGTCCTTTGTTTTCATTTCCCGGACTATATAGGATGAACCACTTTTTTTGCTACAGTTCTATCAGTTTCTATCTCTGCACATGTGTCTGATAGCCACAATTCCTTCGCTTTGTAATGACAATGTCATAACAAGGTAGAAAAATTATTTGTAAAACTTTCAATATTTTTATTTAAATTCAAAACCAAAGGACTATGCAAATCAGGCTACCTTGAGTACAGTGATTAACAAAAGGATTGAAATTCACTACCTTAGTAAAAGTTGGGAATTACGGGGGGACAATATGATAAGAATATCGCCCTGGAAGGTTACATGTAGATTTAATACAATTTAGGATTTAAAATAATCAAAAAAATGTAATCATCATTATATTGGGAATTTTAATTATATTGATTAAATAACCGAAAACATTTGTTATTATTAATAATATAAATTTTATGAAATAACTCTAAGTCTAATACTCCACAAAAGTTTTTTGAGTAAGAATTTTGTTTATGTTTTGATTTCTTACACAATTTGATCATTATGTATTATATATTATATATTAATAAATTGTATTTATAAATACATATTAAATTTAGATTAATAGCTTTAAAAACTAATTATTGTTGTGTATTGTGATTGTGCTATGCCAAAACAACTAAATAGTCTGTAGAAAGCTGACAAGCTTTCATATAAGATAGATTATTTTGAACAAGAAATAATATCGGGACGTTTTTACTATTAATGCTCTAAATAAAGGTAAGTTTAAAATTTAGAATATATAATTTTGTATTAAAATGTTTTCCTATGTATTTTAGTGTGTTGCAGTAGTCTTAAAACTAAGTGTATTTACTGTTATATAATAATTTGACAAATAGTTGACATTTTAAAAATTCCTCACTTACTAACTATTCTGATGTTTTGGCAACGCTGTGGGTTCTGGCGTCGTAAATCTTTAACGACGTGCACGCATTTTTATATGAAAAATACTATAACTGTTTTTCCTTTTATAAGAATAAATACTTTTTGGATGTAAATAATTAGTCTTAATTTATGTGTTTTTAATCCAATCTAATAAATAAATGGTCAAACGACATCGCATACATTTTATGGAAAATATAATGTCACACAAAGGACATAAAACTTACATGAATAGATTGGTCTTCTAAATCTTTGTTTATTCTCTCGGCCGTTAAAGGGATTACGTAGACACGTTGTATATTAAAATTAAACACCACATATATAGATATCAAAATAACAAATATCTTAGTTTTTCATGCCTGTCATTGCTTGATATCGAAACCATTACAATGTTCCGTCCAAAACTGTTGTAACTCTGTTACATTCGAATTACAACAGTTTTGCACGGAACTTATGTACAAAAACGCAAAATAGTTAAACTGTTGTTGTAATATTTAGCCGGTTAAGCATTTGATAGTTACTAAAGTTTTACAGGGGATAGATATGCATGTTTACAATCGAATTCCATGATTACTTCATTTTCATAAAATTTTGAGTTACTGCAGTGTTGCACTGAGGGTGCGATATATAGATTGACGTTTTTTTATCTCCCTAATGCTAATAAAACATACATAAATTAATGTAATGTAAGTTGCATACATTTTACTCAAATGTTTAAGTGGATTATAAAAACAAACTACCTGTTTGTTTATAAATTATTCGGTTGTAATGATTACAAACCCTTTAAGCAGACCTAAAATTTGGTAAGTAGGTTTTCTCTGTGTTTCAGAAAGAATCCACGTGGATTTGGGAGTAATAGGTCTTCTTTACTTTATAACCGCACTTATACAAATGCCAATTTCACGTTGTAGAGCTCATTCTACACTTTAATTTTAAATATTTATTATATATCTATTACTTACAACACTTATTACTATTGGAATGAGTATATAATTTAAATTCTCAAAGTTTATTGAGAAATTTAACATAGCACCAAATAAAACGAACTCACACGGTTACGTCATAGAGAAGTCCGTCAAGTTTTTCTGCGAAATCCATTTACGAACTTGGTCAAAAGTTGTTTGAGATCCGGTAGTCCAATCTGTCAAAAGTTAGGCGAGAAAAGTCAAAGGACCGAAAGTGAGAGTATACGTCGTTTACGCTGTTTTCAATAAAGGCAAATGTTTCAGGTATCTAATATTTTAGAAAGTAGGTAAAAAAATGCCATTATGATTAAAAAAATGTTTGTCTTAATACAAACATTACCAAAAAAAGTGGCGCAGTCGAGTTGTTTAATTATATAACTTTCAAAGATTCTTGAGATTGCGGTCAAAAGCCCTGGTGATTAAAACACTAATATATGTAGACTCTTTTATTGAAAGTCGAGCTTTCGAAACTGTTTAGTTTCTTTATCAAGACAATGAATGTTGAGATTGTAATAGTTTGCAAGTGAGAAACAATAATAATAATAATAATAATACATACATACATAATTATAAAATACAACAATTCAAAAACATCGGTAAGATAGTTTCGAATTTTCATTTTAATTCAAAAACAGATTATAACATAATTTGACATAAGTCAAATAAATTTTAACGATTTCAAGAAGTACAAATAAGAATTGGACCCAAGATATCTGATAATAAAATTATATGTCGCATGGGGCAAGGTAATGACATACTTTATTGAAATGATTATTTTATTATTTTTTATGTTATACAGGGTGGTCCTAAAGTAATTGTACAAACAGAAACCATAGATTCTGCACTTTAAAATATTACGATTTAAGCCAACTTGCTTTAATAAAATGTTGATATTAAGAAAGATACAGGGTGTTAAAGTGGAAATTTAAAATTCTATTTTTCGCTATAACTTTTACGTTTGTAAATATTTTTGGACAAAAATTTATAATTGGACGCTTTTAAGTAGGATAAATTATAATTTTATATATAAATTAATGTTACTGATAGATGGCGCCACATATGCCACATGTGTGGCATAGATTTGCGCTTAACTTTTTTGCTCTTAAAGTTACCTCTATTTGTTTTAAAAAATATTAAACATACATTATTTTTACAAAGAAAAGATATACTTGTTAGTAACCTCAAAATTTAACCGTTTTCGAGATAATCGCATTTTATAAGTCAGCTGCCTCATAATTCTTAGTTGTGATATTTGTGCGGTAAAGCACTCCATACCTGTAGATAAGCATAATTCATAGTTTATTCTTATTAAAACAACTCAAAGATGATAATGTAACATTACAAAATTTTTGTTATGGCTGCTAAATGTCTTATTGGAGAAAATATTCTTCATCTTCTTCTTTAGGTGCCGTGTCCGTATTCAGACGCTGGCCGTCATCATGTATACAATTTCCCTTTTCTATCGCTTCTTAAATTTCTATACCTACTGGCGTTGTATTACTTTTTCCCTATTGTAAAATGCTGAAAAACCAAAATATATGGTTTATGTAAGATGGTACACCACCACATTCTAGAGAGAAGGCGTTGAGAACATAGTTAAATATACCTTTTCTGAACGTTGGATTGGACGTGGCAGTCATATTCCTTGGCAATGTGGTGAGATATTGATATAATTATTTAATTTATAAAAAAACCCAAAATAATACTTATTATTCATTACGTAAATTGTTGTTTACCCATTTTTATTATGACAAATGGAAACTAAAGCACAGGTATGAAATAATACACGTGTCTTGTTTCATAATACTTTTGCTACAAATCTTACCTTAAAGACTCAGCATTTTTACAAAAACATCATCGTTGGCCTAATAACCGATATTGTTATAAATATAGTAAACAAACAGGCAATTTAGTTCAGCATAATATTAGTTCGTTAGTTCATAATATTATCATCATTATCATAATAGTCCATTTGTTCGATATGTAATTATAGTTACTCGTAAGCTTATATGAGTGTATATAAGTAACCAATGAATGAGATACATCACAGTTTAATACATTATTTAACCTTTGCGACATAATATACTATAAGATTTGGATATAGATTCGTCCATTATACATTATAGCCACCACGTAGCCCAGAATTTAATCCGCTTGATTTTGGTGTATGGGGCGTATTAAAACAACGTGTCTATAAGAATGCCATAAACATTTGCAACCAAATATAAGAAGAAATAAATACTGCAACAGTTTCTTTAGAACCAATGATGCTATTTAATATGAGATGATTTTTATGGAATATATTGACAAATGAATTAATGAAAATGGTAGACATATCGAACACTTACTTTAACAAAAAGTTTAGTAATTTAGTTTAACTATTTCTTAATTTGGTTTGTAAACAAAATGTTTTGATTACGACTTTAATTTAACATAAAATATAAAATGTTTGATGAAAAATCCTATTATTCTGTTTTTTGTCATATCCTATTATTAATTATCCTGCTGATATATTTATTTTATTTAATATTTCGTTAACTATTAACTTTAGTTATTGGTATTTTATACCAAAATTTAGATTTAATTATGTTTTTGTCTATTTTTCCTTCGTTGCCTGGGGTAATTGCCTTAACTCAGAAATATGCAGCTGATTTGTAAAATGCGATTATCTCGAAAACTATTGAGTTTAAAAGTTATTAACAGGTACCTATATCTTTTTTTTGTTGAAATAATGTATCTTTAATATTTTGTATCACAAATACAGTTCACTCAAAGAGCAAAAAAGTTAAGTGCAAATTTATGCCACATATGTGGCATATGTGGCGCCCTCTATCCGCTACATCAAAGTGTGCATCAAATTATAATTTCTCATATTTAAAAGTACCCAGTTGTAAATTTTTATGCATGAATGTTTACAAACATGAAAGTTATAGCCAAAAATAAAATTTTTAATTTGCACTTTAACACCCTGTATCTTTCTTAATATCAACATTTTATTAAAGCAATTTAGCTTAAATCGTAATATTTTAAAGTGTAGAATCTACTGTTTCCTTTTGTACAATTACTTAAGGACCACCCTGTATATGTGAACGTTATGACGTCATAAACATTTTTTTAAATAAAAATTGAGCTATTATACTAGTTTCTCGAAATGGATACCAACGGATCTTAGTCGTGATGTTTTTCTTTCGTGTTACTATTTTATGCTTATTTCATGTATTTTGGGACGTGAAAGAAAATAAAGGCGTTTATTATTATTGTTATAATCATGGTATATTACAATGAGCACTGATAATAAACTAAAGCCAGAAGTGGCGTAATTTGACGAAGAATGACTAAAATCAAAGAAATAACAAAAGTGTCACGTATCGAACTATCCAAAAAACAGTCGCTGACATTTGAAGAGAACACGTGCTGCAAGAAGACGATTTTAATATTCTATACCTGTGCATAAAAAAATTTGTAATAAATTTATATTAAAATTTTCATGTTTCTTTTATGAAACCGTTTGTGAACATACCGTTTGCGTTTGAGAACCCTTTTAATTTTTGTTTATTTTTTATTTTTTTTTTATATTTTATTTCCTTTTTTCTTATTTTCCTTTTTTTATTCAGGACCACAAGTTGAAAATGTCCTTCCTAATTACTGAGGATTCTATTACCCAAAGCGATGTCGAGACTCGAGGAGACGAGGAGGATTTAGACCTAAAAATCAAATTTGAAACTGATGATACTATTCCGTCCGAAAACAGTACTTCTGGTAGGAATCATGTTGGTGAAAATCTAGTAAACAAATCAAACGTATTTTATTTTTGTTTGTAGATTCAACAAAGCTAATTATTCCAGTTGATTCCGAAGCCGCAGGAGAGGAGATCAAGGTCACCAAAGTTAATGGATCAGATTGCAATAAAGAGCGGAACAACGCCAAAGAAAACTCTATCTGGGTATCTAACCTTAACAGCAATATTAAAGCGGTTGATGTAAGGGAAGTTTTTGGCAAGATAGGAAAAGTAAAAGGTGTCAAAATTCTAACCAACAACAGCAACTATTTTGCTTATGTTACTATGAAAGATGCAGGGCAGGTTGCTCAATGTATCGAAAAGCTAAATAACACTGCGCTTAATGGAGAAAATATCTGCCTTTCCACAACAAAGCCGCGCATAAAAGAACCTGAGACTAAAGTTAAAAAGAAAGAAGATAATAAAGATTTGTTAAAGCAAGAACACAACGTAACTGGAACAACATCTAAAAGCGATAATAAAGTAAAATTGATATCAGAAGTATCTAATACAGATAGAAAATCAGATTCTATCATTGCACAGCAGAAACGAGAAATTAGCAGACTGAAACACGAATTAAAAATTGTAAATAGTAGAAATAGTAGCCTAAAACCGAATTTGAAAGATATTCAAAGAAAATACGACACAGTATATTCCAAATATAAAAACTTAAAAAACGAGATGGAAAAGATGGAGACGGAAAATCGCCAAAGACGCAGAAAGCTAATTTTGGACCAAGAAAGCTTCGAACGTTCAATAAAAATGAAAATGGAATCGGTCGATAATCTCAAACAGGAGCTGAATAGACAGCTAGAGGTAACCAAACAGTTAAAGGAAAGGTTAAATAACAAATTAAGCGATATGAATAATTGTAACACTTACAAAAGAACCAGATCACCTTCCAGATCCAGAAGAAGCACCACTTCGCGCAGAGGACAGCAGGGTAAAAAATTTAGGTATTTTGATGATTTTGAGAAGACTAAAACGCCTCCACCACCCAACCTACGTATTGAATCAGGTAAGCAGTCTGGGTATAACGCTAGCTCTTCCAGTCACGCTCCAGTTTTCTCCAGCGGAATGAAGCCTGCAACTGGCTTCAACCGCCACGGGAACGGTCCATTCCAACAGTCAATTCATCATCATTCCAATCTAGATCAAAGAAGAGCCCATACTCATGAATATGGTGCGTTTTCAGCTTCGCAACCTTTTTCAATGGCGCAACCTGTGAGGGGTAATAACAGTAACTTACCGTACTATCAGTATTAATTATTTTTTGGCACAGTTCGACAAGTGATAGCTGACGGAAAATGTTTAATAGGAAAATAAGTTGGTATTTGACACATAATTCAAGTGGTGTGTTTAATAATATTTGTTCATATAAAAGCTTACCGGCATGCAGGGGAACTTGGATAATGCGAAGCTTAAAGACCTACAAAAATAGATTTGTTTGAACATTGAATTAGGAAAAGCATTTAAACAACTGACGTAAAGATTTATAAAGTATAAGTAATGTATGAGTACCTGTATGTAAATCAAACTCGAAAATAATGAAGAGGTAAAATGAAAAAGGAAAACGACTTACTCACATTTGGTTTTAATTTACATCTAGACGACTGACTGGGCTCTACAATTTCACCCAGCATCAAGTCCACGATAAAAAGAAAGTTACTTAACCAATAACGGTACGAGGTTTAAAGTGAGCACTATTAGTTTGATTATTGCCAGGGCGATGGAACCAAATTGCTATCCACAGCAACAAGAGCAGTGCCTTAAGGAAAAATGTAAATAAATAAAGTACTGGTTTTATATCTTGCTTGTAGGCAATGGGCATATACACTGAATTTTAATGTAATTTTTTATAAAAACAAAACACGAGAAACGAGAAACACTCAAAAAATTAAAAACAACAACACTCAGGGACAACAATACCCAATATAATAAAAAACATTAAATAAGATGGAGGAAAGAGTTATTTTTTTGTTGTCCCTGTGAATTGTGGTATTTTTCATTTTTTTTTTACTGTTTTGTGTTTCTCGTTTTTTATTTCTCGTTTTTTATTTTTAAAAAATGACACCAAAAAATTTTGTGTGTGTGCATAGTGCTTATGTACCTCATCTATATACATTTTTGATTAAGGCACTGCTCTTGTTTCTATGTATATTGATTGGCTTTCATCGCTCAAACTAATATGTATGTGTGTATAGCGTTAACAGGTCTTTTTGGCCCATTGTTTAATGGCTAATTTCATCGTTTTCTGTTCTTAGCCGTCAGCTTTTAATCTCTGATTCCTACCTCTCTGACACCTTCATCACTACATCTCTCCGTTTCTGTCTTGGTCTTTCACTCTTTTTTGTATTCAGGTACTATAAAACCAATATTCTTGACTTGTCTATTACCTTGCATTATTTCTAGAAGTATTTTTCTTTCCCATGCTTCCAATCTGTTTTGTGTGGTTTTTTTCATAGTCCATGTCTCGGTAACCCAGCACATATGTTGCTCTTGGTCAATCTCAAGTTGGTTTCAGTTTCATCCTTACATGTCTGGTCAATAAGTACATAATTATATTCATCCATATTCTCAAATTCTATAACCTATCCATCCTCCATCTCTACAGATTTCCATATACTTGAATTGATTAATATTAACTTTCAGTCCCATTTTAGAGCTTTCCTGAATTAGTCTTTTTACTATACTTGCCAGTTCTTCTCCATTTCTTACAATGAGGACCACATCAGCGTACGCTAAGCATCGGTGCCCCCTGTAGAAAAGAGTCACGGATCTATTTATCCCACTAACCCTTACAATTTTTTCTAGAACTATATTGATTAGCAAGGTAGACAAAGGGTCTGCTTGGCGAACACCTTTTTTCACTTTAATTACCACCATTAATTTTGACAGCATACATGGTTTTTCTGATTGTCATATTTACCAATCTTACTATTTTTTTCTGGTACATTCTCGCTAAAGTTCTTTTAACATGTCCATTAATTTGTTTCTGTCTATTGTATCGTAGACAGCATTATAGTTAATAAAAAATACTTGAACTGAAAAGTTGTAATCATAGCAATTGATCAGGATTTATTTTAACAAAAGTTTGAGCTGTGGTTATTATTCCCTTGCATAATCCTTCTTGGTATTCTTCTACATTCTTCTCCACATATATTTTTAGTCGTTTTTTTATTGGCTGTTACTTTGTATATTAACTCTAACAAGGATATTCCTCTATGGTTTGCGAAATAATAATGGATTTGTTCCAGTCTTGGGTCATTCCTTCGGCGTCCCATAGTTCTACTATTATTGGTTTCCTAAAACCTCTCCTCCATATTTTAAGTTTGACAGCACTACTGCTCTACCCGGGGCTTTTTTGATTTTTCATATCTTCTATTATTTCTTCAATTTCTTCTCTTATGGTATTTGGTATGTCTTCTATTACTATTTGGGTTTCAGGAACATTATAATTTTCTTTAATAGTTACTCCGTCATTTAGCAACTTTTCGAAATATTCTTTCCATCTTTCACGTATTTGGTCTTCGTCCACTATCAGGTTTCCTGGCTCATCTTTTACACTCATCGTTCTTCCCCGTCCGTACCCCGTTTTAATGTATTTTACAAATTTTTTATTTCGTTTTTCTTGTAATTTTCTTCAATAAGCTTAATTTATTATTCATATACTTTCTTTTTCGGGCCCTTAGGATTTTATTTACTTTTTTTAGTTCTTCGTAATACCTTTCAAGGTTGTTTTGTTTTTTCCATCGCAAACTTTTAAATCTCCAATCTTTTTTGACTGTGATCTACATTCGTCACTGAACCAGGGTTTTTTTAATCTTCTTGTTCTTGGTATGTTCTTCGATGTTGCTTTCTTTATAGTGTTTGTCATTATACCTACTCATAGTAGGCAACACTGTATTACCAAAAATTTTTGCAGCTCTTCAAAATTAAATTCAGTTGGCACTTTCTTTTTCGGTTTATGCTTTTTAATTATTGCATCTCTTATATTAATTCTAACCAAAAGAATGATCAACCATCAAATATATTTATTTATTTCTTGACTTCCGTATGAGTAAAACTTTGATCGGGACGAACATTTGACATGCTGTGCTAATTATTGCTGTTCTTTTATTACTTAATCAGGGTCTGCTGGCTTGGTTTGAAATACGCTGGTAAGATGTTCACCGAAGACGTCCACCTTTTATTTGTTGGAACGGGCCCATTGGCCATTTAGTTCACGGATGGGAGGGATAGTTGTGTATGGTTTCTTAAGCTTCTAGTCACCGTTCAAAACGTCTGGTCATTTGCTGTAAGGTTTGTAACGTAATGGTGGAAGGTTGCGTTGTTTGCCGCTTTGGTGGCTACTTAAAGTTGCCTACGTAGCCTATTGTATATATGTTGATCTACGGTGTTTGTAGATCTTTGTCAGGTTCTTCTCACACTACGTTTTTTTAGCAATAAGTTGGCAAATGTGCAAGGGATCATTTGTGGTTGTGGACCATCTGTTGGTTTGAGTTCAGTTTATGGTGTAGATTGCCATGCCACTTTTTTCACAAGTGTGATAAAGTATGTAGTATTGAGCTTCTGTAGGTATCTATGTCATAAAGATTTTATCCGAAAATTAGCATTAGTGTTTTCTTCTAGGTAGGATTGAAAATCTGCTCAGTTGGTGTTTTTTGACGGAGTCTAGGAGGGAGTGGGTTGTTTATAGCTGTGGTACTCTTGGTCATAATAACCGATGTATGATTCAATGAGAGATAATAGCTGGATTCTATTAGGCATTTATCTCTGGACACTTCTTTCCTTATATTGTTCTGAAGCTATTTTCTTGTGGCATTTTAAATTAATTACTATTTAAATGGGAATAAGCCACAATTAAAGGTTAAAATACGTTTATTGACGTTTCAATTTCCACTTTTTTTGAGAACGATTTCCGAAGTGGAAATTGAAACGTCAATAAACTTATTTAAACCTTTAATTGTGGCTTATTCCCATTTAAATAGTAATTAATTCTTTCCTTATGTAGTAGTCCAGTAGATCTGGATGTTTTTTAGGGTCACTCGACCAGTGCGTAGGGATTCCGTTGGTGTGGATTTATCTCAGCTACATTTCTTGTTTGAGACATGTCTTTCTACGGCGTATACATTCTTGGTAAACCCATACAAGTAGGGTTTCAAAGGAAAGACCGGGGTAGGAGTTTCAATGTTTTTTTTCAAAAAAAATTCAGTTTGCTGGTATGACTTTTAGAGGTTCAGTAGCATGTTCCTCTCTGACGACTGGTATACCTATTATCTGAGAGCAGAATTGCGTTGTCTGCGTAACAATGGATTTTTATTTGTTTTATGCCCAGCTTTTTATCTCGTCCTTATCCTTTTTAATTTCTTCTATAATTTTGTAAGTCAGTATGAATTGATCAAATGTGATTGGTGATCAATAACTACAGTTATAATTCGACCAAATGCAGCATCAATTCTTTGGCACAAAATTGTCTCCAATTAAAATGATCATATCAAATACTTATCAATTCCACAATACATTTTATCAAATTAATTATATTAATTATATTAATGATGGGCAATCATTTCGTGATTTTATACTATCTTATGTATTTATGTTTTTCTTTCTGATTCTTATTTTTTTCTCGGTTGCTTTTGGTAATTCTGAAACTTTGTATCTTCGTAGCACTCGCTCCTTCTTAATTTTCATTAACAACAAAAATTAGCCCCATGTCATGCTCTTAATTTTTTGTTTAACATTTAATTATTTACAATAAACTTAGCATTGGTTGGTTCATCATTAATAAAAGCCTCATTATAAATTAAAAAAAAACATTAAATATTTGCACTAAGAGCCCTATTTCTGTTTTATTCTATTTTTTAATATTTATTTAATATTTAAATATTTCAGATAATAAAAATATATTTGTTCTATTTGACGCATTTAACTCTCTCTAGGTTTCCCAGTCGATATGTTAATCAAACACACGCACGTACACATTATAACTGTCTCTAATTTGCACTGTTGCCAAAGCCTACTTATTTCGAAAGTCCCAAGCTTCGCTTGTCGAATTGTAGATCCCCATTACTATTAATATTTTAATGTTTCTTTTAATTTGAGAACAGTTTCCCATTTTTATGTTATGTATGTTAACCGTGTTCATGTGAAAATGTTTTTTTTTGTATTTTTAGTTTTAAGAGGAAACATTCATTTATTCCGTTACCTTTAGTTTGTGTAATAAATGCTCTAAAATCTTCTTGGAATTATTTCACATTCTCGCGTGTTGAGTTTAACAACTAATTTTGTACCTAATAAAATGAAAATAAAAAATGCTGGTTTACGCTGATGACACCATTTGATGCTCTAAAAGAATTTTCACCTACTATTCAACATGCAAATCGAAAAAATCTTTGAACTTGAATCAACAATCAATACATTAAAAATTCACTAATTGAAAAGAAACGGTATCACAAGTACTTTCAAAACAAGCCCGAGGAAAACAAAGAAATGTAGAGGGATATTCAGAATAAAGTAGAAAGGATTTCAAGGAAAACACATCGGTAGTGTTGGGAATACTTTATTAGTAAAGTTAAAACGGATTTGCATGGAAGACCAACTTTTGTTTACAAAATGATAAATAAACCAAACAAATAGAAGAGAACGAGATTCTAACGACTCAGAAGTCATCAATTAATAACATTATACATAAAATTTGTTGTACAATAATTGCTTCAACAACCAGGTGTGATTGCGGAATTTGATCGGAGGTATATAAGTTGTATAAAGGCTACTTGTCTTCAGACTTAGGAGTGATATACAAAAGCTCAAGTAATAGAAGATTAGAGATAAATAAAACAGCAAATACAAGCAAAAAAGAGAGGGAAAACACTATACGTACTCAACACGTACGCACTTAACTCGATGAATAATTGCTACGTTTGTAACCTTGTTTAATGGATACAGTAAGTCTACAATACTTCTTTCACGGTGTGGTACTTATTCTGGTTTATTTTTGTAAGGTTTTTTAATGGCATAGATACTAGTCATTTAGCTAGTTGCAACAGATTCTCTAATCAGACAAATCACAATCCTATCCCTAATACAAAATTAACGGATAATTAATAGAAAATACGATAAATACATACGTGGTCACTTGCTTCTAGTCTAGGGGTCCATTAAGACATTTTTAGTAGACAAATAAAACTGGACCACGGATAAGGTGTTATAACATTTAGGGTAAACGAAGGATGCAAATCTTATAGAACCGTGTATGTGTCTGACAAGAAGTATATAATTGACATATTTGTTGTAGTTTGTAGCCAGCAGAGACTAGATATTGAATGGTTTATATTTAATTAAATTTTTGTAGAGAGAATGCTGTTAAAATTTGAAATATCGTCTTCAATCACATTTATTTTAAATAAATGACTTGGATAACACGCGTTTGTGAGGTAAAATGGATATAACACCATGGTTAACACCAGGAAGAAGAGTTATTAATGAAGGTATGATGGAGGAAACCAGTGGATGAGGAAAGAGTAGGTATCCAACAAATGACAAATTCTGAAATTTTCAGAAATTGTACCACAAAAATCGGTAGGCGTGCTATAAAGCTAACTAGAATGTTGTATGTGAGATGCTGCTCAATATGGTATGGTGTATACAAAGTTCTATTCTAGTGTCTTTTTTGTGTATAAATATCAACTACCGCATACAGTAATGTAAATAAAGATTACTTAATTAGCCCTAGAAAATATATTTGTTATCACACTGACATTAACCATAACCAGATTAAGATAGATCTCTCAACACCGTCCATGCCCTCTGCAGAGACAAAGCTCCCTTTTTTCATCTACACTATACACACTTTACAATAGCAACTTTTGTTTATCAAATATTAATGCATAACATCGAGAGTGATGGAGAGTAATCTAATCCTTGTAAAACCGAAGTCATACTCTTAAGACATTCAAATGGAAGCGGCTACCACACACAGCAAGTTGAAGAATAATTTATCTTAGGCTGTAGGGAGACCAACTCCGCTTCATCGATCAGATCATATATGCCCTCGGCATAATGTTCAGCAGAACCTTGTACTGGGATCCTGATTTAAAAACAACTCTGATAGGATAAGAAGAAAACGATTTAACAATAAACTGTATGGACCAATAGTTAGACCAGTGCTGACAGCTAAAACACTAATACACATAATTTTAAAGGATTAGACTTCTTCTCTGCCCTAATACATCAACTATCTAACATTTCTACCATATTTGAGAGGCTTTCCTCCCGGAGTCGGAGTTTCATCCTAAAAACCATCCGAAAATATATCAGCTCAAAACGTTCTCAAAACTCCTTGCTAATTTTTCAGCAATGTATTCGTCACTCCCTCATATTCCAACCAAATGTGCTAGCAACATTTCTTTTCACAACATGGGGTGCCCCTAGGACCTCCCTGGCGCCAAGAATCTCACAAATTTGTAGCCTTATAAACTACATAAGGCGGTAATATATCTCCAGTTGCCGAAACACATAACATAATTGTCACAGCACTTTTACTATAATTTATTATATTGTCTGGATATTTGACACCTTTTTGATAAATTAGTTTTTCCTCCCCGGATCATCACTTAAATTACTTTCGTCGTAATTAAATATTGCTCCAGGGTCGACACATTCACGTGTTTTGCTTAATTCCTTTAAAAAATGTTAATGTTTAAGCTTTCGCTTAAAGTTTGTTCATGTCTCTCTAGAAACCCCTTAGCCCAATCGTAGGCACGAAAATGATTTTTAAAGAGTCAGTTTTTACCAAGACGGTCTAGGTAAGCTTTTGCAGTTATACGAAGATCCAATGTATTTAATGGGAATCCCCAATTCGCACAAGTAATGACTGCATCCACAAAATCATCTTCTTTAACTTTGGTAAAAACAGTTTGACCATGTTGTTTAATGCATCGCCAATGTATTCTGTTTATTAACGTACCCTTTGGTATTTTGTATTTTTTAAATGCTGCATTAGCACTTTTTTCCATCTAAAACTTCTGTTAAACACTTTCTAGAGTTTCCGCAGTGAATGTTTAAAGAATTTTTGCACCATCCTTACGCTTATACACTATCGGCATTTTACATATTTATTGTCGATAATATAATTATCTTTAAAAATATTTTACGCGTCAGCTCCCCTCCGAGTCTCAAACTAAACTAACTAACAATGAAAAAAAGAAGCAGCGCCGATTTAATCTAGGTACGATACAAGATCCTGCAAGTTTTGACCTGATGGACATCTTCACCCCGGCGGTCAACGTCGTCCCAAATTCAAGCGAAAAGTGCATAAGTTGACAAATTTTAGGATTAAACGAACTTATTCAAAATTAGTAACTGGTATTTTTATCTACATTTAATAATTCGTTCAAATATTACCAACAGTTGCCAATAATATTTTTAGTATGTTTTTTATATTCAAGTTTAAGAATATTAATTTTCTTATTAAGTTAATAGTTTCGAGGCCGCGTTTTTAGTATACACAAGAGAAGAACTCTTAATTTTTACATAAAATATGTTCAACATACATTTACAATGAACATAATTAGCATAAAATTTACTAATAATAATAACAAAAAAACGGGTGTGGCAGTCCGGTGGGACTGCCGGTAGAAGTTATACTTCTATACACGCGTTCGCCGTTAAAAATTTATATAGGAGTCAATCTGCACAATCATTACATATGTAATGCTATAGGTAAGAGAGAGCATAAAGAGAAAAAGAATTAGTTATATAGGTATATGGTACATCGTTTGCTGTATATAAACATTTGACCTGTAATAGGAGTATAGTAAATGAAGGATTGTATCAATATTTTAATGAAAATATATATTTTTATTTTTATATATATGTATAAAAGGAGTTGAATGCAAAAAAAATTACACATACTCTGCAGTAAAATTCATTGTTTATTTTGTTATTAATATAAAAATTACAATACAATAAATACACTGCAACATAATTCAATATAATAATACAATAAATTAACATGTAATATTCATAAGTATTTAAAACTGCCAATATACATAAAACTTACTTTACGAAGATAAAAATAAAAAACCAACAACTCGGATTATGTTGTAAATTTTCATTTTATTTTAAAATTTATGTGTTTTGCATATATTACATATATTTAATAAGATTAACTTGAGGTTTTTAAATGTTTCAAAAATAAAAAAGGAAATTCATAATTGGGATTCGAACTCACAACCACCAGCGTATGAACCAAACACGTAAAGGATTTGCCAATTAGACATGACACTAACGGATTTCAAAATTGACAGTTCTCGGTAAAACAGTGATTATTTTGAAATACAAAAGCCTAAAATAATTATAAACGTTTAATTTTAAATAATACAAAACATATCACATAAATAATAATATTAATACATATTATATTATGTACTATTATATATATATATATATATATATATATATATATATATATATATATATATATATATATATATAATATTAAATATATATACAAAAGGAACATTTTTATTCTCGAGAGAGGAAGAGAGAAACAATATATATCTGCTGTCTCTTTCTTACTCATTATCTTACATATGTAATGGTTTCACAGATTCACTCTCATGCAAATTTCCAACGCCGACCGTGCGTATAGAAGTATAACTTCAAAAAGCCGTCAACTAGACTCCATTTTACGGTATCTGTTTTAGTTTTGATGTTACTTTTTAAGAAGCTTCCAAAGCTATTTTTCTTATTCAATTTTATATATAGTTTAATATTTTTCTAGAATTAGTTTTTTTCTATGAATTATTCATAGTAGATTTTATATTTGAATCTGGATTTATATTTAACGCTCTAATGGATTTTTGTAGTGCATAGAGTGCAGAATGACGTAATCTACGAAGATGATGTTAGATTTAATTTTATGTCCTTGAGTGACATCAAGATATTGGATTAGGATCGTCGATATTTCGAATTTCACAAAATTTTTATGCGATTTTATCAAGAGTTAAGTAAAATCACAGAATAAATTTATATTTTTCGATAACAAAAAAGGAATACACAAGTTTTTTTGCTTGTCTTTGAAAAAATGTCTAAAAAATATTCAACATGAACTGAAAATTCAATATTAAAAATAAATAATTCCAAAAAATAACACATATTTATATATATATATATATATATATATATATATATATATATATATATATATATATATATATATATATATATATATATATATATATATATATATATATATAGATCTAGCGGTTAATGTGAGCTCCGTACTAAAACGGTGTTATACGAACTCTAGGAGAATATACACCGAGTATATTATTATCTAAGTAGCGCTTTATGTAGACTCCGACCAACGCATAGGATCAAGTAGGCTCCGTAATACGTTAAAACATTTTTGGGATCCGTATACACCTTGTCTGGTACAAAACTAAGCTCCTGCAATGTTGCCAATAATTTTATTAGTCGTAGATTTTGAAATTTTACAGCAGGTATATTGTGTGACTTGAAATTTATATTAGGTAATATTCATCAATTTAGGCATCGAGGAATTTCATAGATACTTGGCTAACGTAGTTAAAATTTTTATAATATAAATTGTTAACCGACATATAAATTTATATTACTTTTATGTTTAATAGGCAAGGTAGTAATTTATATTACTTGCTTTAATTATTTTTAAACTTAAGTAAGCGTCTATTATAAACTTGGAAAGTTTCCATTTTTATGCATTAGTATTTTCTTTTAATGCATCGGACTGAAACATTTATCATATAAATGTACGTATATCGAGTGGAGTTTTCGTGTAACAGTTTAAGAAAGTAGTAGTACTCTAATATTTGTTACCACATAAAATTATAGAAAACTCTGTACAGCAGGGAGATCTTAGTAACTTTCTGATTACTACAGTTTATGACGTGCAATATTTGTTTCATAAATTAATAAAATTTAAATTACAATAATTTATAAATCACTTTTTAAATTGGTCACTTATGTTAATAGAGGTCATCGTGAGTGCAAAAAGTAACAACGAGTACGAAAGATATCAGAAATCAGGGGTGGTATTTGTAAATCTAAATACCGCTTACGACACCTTAAATTAAAGGGAGTTTCTCTAAAAACTATATGACATCCCCTTAGATAATAAACTCACTCATTTTAATATATTAAAACTACTGTATATAGAGATTCGCGGATAGCGGGTAGGAACTCCTTTTTGGACAGTCCTATCAGGGAAAGTGAATAAATCTCTGCCTTCCGCAGATTCCAGGTGTTTCCTGGCCCGGGAAACTAGTACGTGTTAAGGGTCCCTTCTCTAGGGTTATGGATGAAGACCACAACGGCATCCAGGGCGGAGAAGAAGGTCTTTACAACGGTCAAATTTGATATCGAAAAAAGCTGTAGAATAGGCACATGGAATGTGCGGAGTTTATATGAACCCGGAAAAACACAGAATGCCATAAATGAGATGAGAAGACTGCAAATATCAATTCTGGGTATTTAATACAGAAATATAAATTTAATACAAGTGTATGCACCGACAGCGGAAAGTGAACTGGAAGAACATAAAAATTCTACGCCGATGTAAAGACCGTCACTGACCAACTCAAGACTAGAGATCTTACTATTCTGATGGGTGACCTTAATGCTAAGATAGGAAAAGGCAGACAAAGTAACATTATTAGATGTTATGGACTGGGCGAGAAAAATGAAAGAGGAGATTATTTCTCAGATTTTGCAAAGAACATCATCATCATCATCAATCAGCCCTGAGTTGTCCATTGTTGAACATAGGCCTCCTCTAGACTTTTCCATCTGCTTCTGTTCTGCACCTCTGCTATCCAATTGGTCACGATTCTTTTGAGGTCGTCGGTCCATCGCGTTGGAGGTCTTCCTCGGCTTCGCTTGTCAGTCCGTGGTCTTTACTCAAGCAATTTTTTTGTCCAACTGTCGTCTTTCATTCTTGCAACATGTCCTGCACATCTCCATTTTTGCCTTGTAATATGTTCGATAATGTCTTCCACTCCGGTTCGTCTACGAACTTCCTCGTTTCTTATTCTATTTCTTAAGTTTATTCCAAGCATTGATCTCTCCATCTTTCGTTGTGTCCTTCTTAATTTTTCGGCTGATGTTTTTGTGAGAGTTAAGGTTTCTGCTCCGTATGTGAGGACTGGTAGAACGCACTGGTTAAAAGCTTTTCTTTTTAAATGGATCGGTATATTTGTTTTAAATACGTCTCTCATTTTTCCGAATGCAGCCCAACCCAGACTTATTCTTCTAAGTAGCTCGCATGTTTGGTTATCTCGCGTTAACCTTATTTCGTGACCCAAATACACATATTTTTCCACAAGTTCTATGGGCGACTTTTCGATTTCTATTAGCTCATTGGGGACGAGATTGGTCATCATTTTTGTTTTTCCATAGTTTATTTTTAAATCGACTTTCTGGGTTACTTGCTGTAGTTATTGTAGCATAACTCTGGCTTCTCCTAAGTTGTCTGTTATGAGAACAATATCATCGGCATATCTGAGATCATTGAATATCTTTCCATCGATGCTAATACCCTTTGATTCCCACTCTAGCCGTTTAAATGCGTACTCCACAACTGCTATAAATAGTTTTGGCGACAAGGTATCTCCCTGCCGTACCCCTCTGCCAATTTTTATCTTCTCAGTTATGCAGTGGAGGTTAACGGTTGTTGTCGAATTATCGTATATATTTCGAATAATATTTGCATACCTGTAATCTATTCTGCATTCTGATAGTGCTTTTAAAATAGCAACTGTTTCGACTGTGTCAAATCCTTTGTGGAAGTCGACAAAGATAAGAGCAAGGGGTCTGTTATATTCGATAGACTTTTCAACTAGAGTTTTAAGGCATTGCAAATGGTCGTTTGTTCCGTGTCCCGCTCTAAATCCTGCCTGTTCTTCTGATTGATAGAAATCGAATTTTGCTTCTAATCTGTTTGTCAGTGTTCGAGTAAAGAGCTTGTATAGGTGGTTAAGCAAACTAATTGGCCTATAGTTTTTGAGATCTGATTTATCCCCTTTTTTGTGGAGGAGGATTGTAACCAAATTCTTTCATGTACTTGGAATGTTTTCACTATGCAGACATAGATTAAAAAGTGTTTGGATTCGGGACATCAAAAGTGGACTTCCTAGTTTAATTGTCTGAATGACTACACCATCTTCCCCCGGAGCTCTATTATTTTTCATATTTTTGAGGGCATGTTGAATTTCCTCTCGTGATATATCTGGTATATCTTCCGATCCTACATTATATACCTTTTGTATTGGTTGTTCGATGAGCTCTGGAAGAACTTGACTTTTATATAATGTTTCATAGAAACTTTCTACTATATGTAATATGCTTGGTCTATCTGAGATAATATTTCAATTTTTGTCTTTAAGTTGGAAGATTTCTTTTTTGCCATTTTCCATTTTTCTCCTCAAGGGTTTCATGCTTTTGTTGTCTTCTATAGTTTTTATAATTTTCTTGTTGTATTTTCTAATATTCCGTCTGATGGCTTTAGAGATTTCTTTATTGATGCTGTTTATATCTTGTGAGTCAACATTTCCTTGACTTCTGAGCATTCTACGGTCTTCCATTTTTTGTTTCGTTTCTTTACTAATTTTTTGTTCTTTTCCATGTTTAAAGCCAGATTTTTCCTGAGCTTGTGTTAATGTATCTACTATTTTTTCGTTTAGGTTATTTACGTCTTCTCTTGTTGTATTGAGAAATCTCTAAATTGATTTAAGACTGTAACATCTTTGACTATATGTTTTTTGTCAGTGATGATGAAGTCGATCTCATTTTTTGTCTTACCATCGGGGCTCTTCCAAGTCCATCTTCTATGGATTCCCTTATAAAAGAAGCTATTCATTAAATATAGATTGTTTTCTAATAGGAAATTTAAGAGTATTTTGCCCCTTTCGTTTCTATCTGGTGTGCCAAAATTTCCGAGGGCATTTTCAGCTGGATCAGTGCTTATTCCTATTTTGGCATTAAAGTCGCCACATTTTACCGTAAAATGTTCTTGGTCTTCTGAAACAGCTGTGTACAAGTCATCATAGAACTGTTCTATTTCTTCGTCAGCGTGACTAGATCTTGGTGCATAGACTTGAATGATCTTTATGGAGTAACGGGTGTTTAGTTGTAATTTTGCAAGTATAACTATAACTATCGGTTTGATTTTATACCATCCCTAAAATCCAGGGATGCCACTTCCGCCATCCACGTCGCACCGAAGATCTTCTTCTCCGCCGTGCCTACCGTTGTGGTCTTCACCTGTATCCCTAGGTAGGGGTCAGTGTTATACCCCACAGAACTGGGTCCCGATCTGGACTTGGCCATGTATTCACTCCGGCCTACTGAAATGATAGAGCAAACTTAAAAGAGAGCAGTCAAAAAAAGCAACAGTGGATGAACGATGAAATTTTGAATTTGATCGAAAAAAGACGCAATTTTAAGAACCAAAACGTAGAAATGTATAAAGTAATCAATAAAGAGAAAAGGACTAAAATAAAATCTGCAAAACAAACATACTTCGAAAACAAATGTTCAGAAATTGAAGAATTACAGGGAAAACATGATTCATTTAATATGTATAAAAAAATAAAACAACTGACAGGTCAGAACAAAAAACAGGCAAATAACAACGTTGATAGAGACGGAAAACTGACTATCACTAATTCGCATAAAATAGACAGATGGAAAGAGTATATTGAGGAACTGTTTAGTGATGAAAGGCCCGAGCTTAAAATTAACGAAGTAGTTACAGGACCTGACATACCTATGGACGAAATTGAACAAGCAATACGATTAGCAAAGACCTGAAAAGCGACGGGACCAGATGAAATACCGAGTGAAATAATAAAGTGCTTCCAAAGTTCAGGTAAAATATCTCTCCTTCATCTGTTTAATAAAATTTATGAAACTGGCTATATACCAACGGATTGGCGGCTGTCGATTTTTGTGACGATACCTAAAAAAGCAAATGCAAAAAGATGTAGTGACTACCGAACCATCAGTTTGATGAGTCTCAAATCTCAAAAATCCCTCTTTTATACCACTTAAAAGAACATAGTGAAGAATGACGGTACGCTGATCTATATCAGGTGTTGAATCAATAATTAGAGAGTAAAATTTCGCTTTCTGTAATTTGTTCACTCTTATGAGTTGCAGATATTTCAATACAATAGAAATAAATTCATCACATATTGTAGGGATAAATAATTTATTATACCAATCTTGCAGTTAGATTGAACTCAATAAATATTCCAAAGCACCTATTTAATTACCATTATTTTCACACAAAATCATTTTTACCACGAAACGTTAAAGTGTAAGAAATAAATTTGATTGTCGCTACCATAGGTAAAAGTACTTCCCTTCAATATATTTTTTTCAAATATTATTTTTAAACACGTGCATAGTAAATAGGAATGGGAACAGTATATCCTCCATACATTAAATATATCAATATCGCTCAACAGTATTAGTACAGCATATTAGCACGTATGTAATATGATCCAGAATATATTACATACTAAAAAATACTATGTCTAAGTAGCCATTGTCAAGATCAATAGCGCCGATATAGGTAGTTAAAATTTTGAACACTTATTTTAACTGTTTATTATCCATATAAACGACTTGTGACTGAAATTACAAACTTATTTACTCTGCATAAAGAGATTCTTTATTACCTACAGTTATTAGTACAAAAATCTGATTCGAAATATCGTCGAATAGTAATAGGCTGTATATAAAAATTAAATTTTTTATAAAAAGGGGTCAAAAGAAGGAGGCTTCACGAAGATTAAAGTACTAATGAGACCATTGCAATCGGACGTACCCTGGAGAATGATTAACTAATTAATTGGCTAATTATTCAATCACCCGTGCAATATGATTTTGTCAAATCGAACCTTTTAGGACAACCTATTCTAATTATTAAATAATTGATGGATTCGACCGTTACTTGATGGAAATTCATTTTATGTAACAATAAAACACTGAAAACTTTGTTTTCAAACTTCCACAAAATTTATTTTAAATTATTATCACTACAGCTGTTTCGGCTGATTGCCTTTCTCAAGTGATCTGTTTTTGGCATGGGTTTACACTTTATAGTCTCTAATGAAATAGGTTAAGGAGGGGAGAACTGTTTGTCTCAAGCTGGTCATTCAGAATTATATCTGTGTTTTTTAATTTGTTGATTTCCATAGATTCTAACAAAGATAGCTTAAGGCCTTTATTTTGAATGTGTAGAATTTTAAATTCGTCATTAAAAGAATGATTGTGATCTAGAAGGTGAAGTGCGTATGTAGAATCTGTTTTTCTATTAATGAAAGCCCTTTTATGTTCTGCTATTCGTTTATTAAAATTTCTACCTGTTTGACCAATGCCCAAAAACTTACATTGGTCAAACAGGTAGAAATTTTAATAAACGAATAGCAGAACATAAAAGGGCTTTCATTAATAGAAAAACAGATTCTAGATACGCACTTCACCTTCTAGATCACAATCATTCTTTTAATGACGAATTTAAAATTCTACACATTCAAAATAAAGGCCTTAAGCTATCTTTGTTAGAATCTATGGAAATCAACAAATTAAAAAACACAGATATAATTCTGAATGACCAGCTTGAGACAAACAGTTCTCCCCTCCTTAACCTATTTCATTAGAGACTATAAAGTGTAAACCCATGCCAAAAACAGATCACTTGAGAAAGGCAATCAGCCGAAACAACTGTAGTGATAATAATTTAAAATAAATTTTGTGGAAGTTTGAAAACAAAGTTTTCAGTGTTTTATTGTTACATATTCTAATTATGTTTATAAAAATTGAGGGCATATCTAGAGATAAAGAAACTTTACTTCACTAAAACTCATAGGTAAGACATGTGTCTAACACAAATGTGACGTATTTCTAGTGCAGATAAAACAATGTGATAAATAGAAAAGTGTTATCTTTGCCGGCAAAGAAGCAAAGAAAAACTCAAAGTGAGAGAGGAAAAAACCAGTCAGCTGAGAGTACATAACATACTATTGGTCTGATAATAGTTTTGTAGACCCTGATTTGAATGTGTGTTGTTAGAGCGAAACACATGATCGAGTAAAAAATAAGCTTTGTTTCCCTTTACTATTCTTCTTTGGATTTCTGGCTCTTCTGTTCCATCCGTATTTAATGTAACTCTTAAATATATGAAACTTTCTACCGTTTCAATATCGTCCTCTAATTCAACTGTGCGTCTGTTTCCCCTAGCTCTTGCCTGTGTTAACTTTTATGTCTTTTGAATAATTTCTAGTCCGGTCTCTTTTGACTTTGATTTTAATTGTGAATATATTTCTGCCACCTCTTCTGTTCTGCAAGACATGATGCTGATAGCATCAGCATAGGGCAATCTGTATTGATTTATTTGTTAGGAGATTACCTCTTCCCATAATCAGCTGTCTTATCACATATTCCAAGTTCAGGTTGAATAGTGTCAGTGCAAGCCCGTCTCCTTGCTTTAATCCTTGGGCTATCGTAAAATTTTCAGTGAGCTAATTTTGGACTCTGACAGTTGCTATTGGCGAATCCATTGTTGTTTTTACCAGTTGGATGTATTTTTGGGGGATATTAAAGCTCTGCAATATTTGATATAACTTGTTCCAATTAATTAAGTAGTAGGCTTGTTTGAAATTTATGAATATGTTGTGAATATTTGTTTAAGATTTGTTTCACTGTGAATAGTTGGTCAGTTGTAGATCTTCCTTCTCAGAAACCGGTCGTTTGTTTAGTATGTAAGTAAAAATTTTGTACGCCGTGCACAAGAGGGTTATGCCGCGATAATTTTCGCATTTTAGTTTATCCCCTTTTTTATAAATTGGGCATATAATCCCGGTTTTCCAATCATTAGGGATCCTTTCATCATTCCAAATCTTGTTCATGAGCACATGCATTTGTCCTACTAGGTGATCGCCACCTAATTTATATAGCTCAGGTGGGACGTTGTCAATACCTGGAGCCTTATTGATCTTTCGTGCTCGTATTGCCTGTTTTACCTCTTCCATCGTTGGGGGTTCTATATTTTCGGTGTCTCCCTCATTGTGATGCATGTCATATGATCTTCATTTTCTTGTGTCCCTAAAAGAGTTTGGAAATAGGTTTTCCAAACTGATTTTATTTCTTTTGGACCACTGGTTATTTGCCCTTCTTGATTTCTGCATAGATTTGTTCAAGGTTTATATCCTTCTCTTAAATTGCGTAGATATCTGTACGCCTGTCTTATATTGTTGCTCTGAACATTTTCTTCCATTTTCTGTATATTCCGTTTTCGTATTTTCTTTTCTTTGTTTGGCATATTTTATCTGCCCTCCGTCTTGAATCTTGGTAACTTGTCCTTGTTTCTCTGGTTCTTCTTTCCATATATTTCTTGTGTTCTTCATTTCTTTTCTGTATGGCCTTATTACACTAGTCATTGAACCATTCCCTTTTTTTATTTTTCTTATTCTTGCCTATGATTTTTCTTGCTGCGTCAATAACTTTTGTTTTGATTGCTTCCCAATGTTCTTCGGTACCTAGTGCTGTCAGTGTTTGTGTTATTTCTCTTTCATAGTTCTGTGTGACATCTTGTTGTTTAAATTTTTGTATATTAAGCTGTTCTGTTCTTTGTTCCTGTCTTTCTTTCCTGTTTCTCTGAATTCTGCATTTGTATTTTATCTGTACTAGAAGATGGTCAGATCCGCAGCATGCTCCTCTTCGGCTTTTCACATCTTGTATGCTTGTTGCGGCCCGTTTGTCTATCAAGACATGATCAATTTGGTTAGCGGTTGTTCCTCCAGGCATAATCCATATCGCTATGTGTAAATAGGTGACGATAAAAGAAAAGCTTTCTATGATCAGTTAGGTGGTAGACTTAGAAATATTCCAATTAAGAAATGACTCATAATAGAAGGTAACTTCAACGCTAATATAGGCTAATTAGACAGAGGAAATGAACATATAGATGGAGGATACGGCATTGGAACTAGAAATAACGCAGCAGATAATATACTGGAATTAACAGTAGCAACAGGTATGGCCACTGTTAGTAAATGCTTTTAAAAGAGAAAAAGTCAACTTACCAACCAATAGAAATATTAGAAAATCAGTTTAAATTCACGCAAGGCAAATCAACAACGGATGCAATTTTTATCATAAGGCAAGTAATGGAAAACTAATGTTAGAACAGGTGAGGGTAAGACTGATAAATTTAATTTAAGAATAGTATTGCATCATGGGTCAGCGCTAATCCCTTTTCTCTTCTAATTAGTGTTGGAAAAATTAACGAAAACATGTCAAGGAGATATTCTATGGTGCCTGATGTATGCTAACGATGTGGTGTTAGTAAGAGATAAGGAGAGAGAATTCAATTAATGATTGAGACAATGAAGATGGCGCTTGAGCAAAAAGGTACTAAGGAAGACAAAACCAGAGTATCTAAAGTGTGCATTTAAAAATTAACTTCAACTTCACTTTAAATCAGGTTGTAATGTTGACTGGTGAAATTATTGAAAAAAAAATCGTTTTAGGTAGGAATCTAGATTTGATGTTACAAAGCAATGGGGAAATAGATGGAGATATAGTAGACTCAAATAAGGATGGATAAAATGGAAAGAAGCAAGTGATGTCTTGTGTGATAGAAAGGTTCTTACGAAACTGAAAGGTAAATTCCATAAAACGATTATAAAACCGTAATTGGACAGTTAAAAAAATAAGAACAATGAATGCATTTGAACAAAATGACAATGCTTAGATGGATGGGTGGCTTAAAAAGAAAATATTAAATTAAAAATTAAAATATTAGCAGAAGTCTAGGCGCAGAACCTCATCTATGTAAAAATGGGGAAGCATAGGTTACGATAATTAGAGCATGTTGATCGTCGACACGAGAGTCATGCAATACATAGGATTCTGGTTTTCCAGGTCCCAGAAAGTAGTAGGAGAGAAAGACCGAAAAAGAGATGACGGAAAACGAATAGGAGAAATATGTGTATGAAAGAAATTCATCTTGATATGGCGAAAGATAGAAAGATATCTCTGTATATAAGGATAAGGCGTAAAGGGATAAAGGCAAAGATAATGATGATGAAGAATCAGTAAATATAGTGAGACTTGCATATATACATAATTTTTCAAAATAAATGAATCAAATTTTTCAAAATATTATATAACAAATTGTTCATATTTGTTAAATCAGTAATGTTAAAACTATTTGAGAAACAGCTAGTTAAGAGCCACCTTAAGTTAATGAAACCAATAATAAAAGAAAAGAGCTGATTCCAAACCGATAATTTTTATTCAGAGATAAAAAATATCATATGATTAATTGAATATACAGAATTATCGATATAGGTAACTAAGTGAGAAATTGTTGAGAAACACGTTTTAGAAAAAAAAAATTGTGCTAGTCTTTTTTGACATAGCTTAGGCCTTTGCTAAAGTATAGCATGGGAGTTTAACCTGCAAATAGTATACCTACATGGTCATAGTTGGAAATGACACTGTCATACTCACAGTATTTGACAACAGCAAAGTAGCAGCAAAAAAATTATAACTGTTATTAAATAAAATTCATATGTACTTAAAATTGGAAACCTAAACTAAATGAGTCCAAATTAATGAACGTCAAGTTTATACATCTGAAAATCTAAAACATTAATTTTACAAAAAACGATGTCTAAATACCTTATGCATCTTTCACAAAAATACATGGGAACTGTACTTGCGACTTCTATAGTATCAGAAAATGTATCCGCAACTCCTATAGACATTAACTTGGTACTGATATCTCTGCTCCCCGATTTTAGCAAGCAGTCACCAAACCATTAAAACTGCTACATTCATACTTCCTATTATCCAACGATTAGCCAGTCCAGGAATATATGCAATATTATGGTACTGATATTGCTGCTGCCCCTCATAAGTAAGTAGAATATGCAAGGAAGTTTTTGGCAATTTAATAGGGTTTTTGTGTGTTACAATATAATTTCTCCGAGAAAGTAAAGAATATCTATCCGCTATCCTGATTTATTCCATAGATTAAATATTAGAATACTATAGAATAATGCTATTACCAGCAAAAAAAACGGTATAATAGTAACGAGAAAACCAAATAAATGTTCATTAACAGACAAAAGAGACGATGTAAAATAGGGCATACAACGTAACAATAGACCCATATAATTTTAAAAAATTTGAGCGTTTTAGATATCGCAGATAACGTTGTCATATAAGAGACAAAAGGGAAAATTCAGGTAGCAAACTGATATATGTATAACCTCATAACACTTTTAAATCCAGAAGTGTAATACATACTACCAGGTATTGATTACATCAGGATTGCTAGAAAGATTCCCCTTAGTCAGAAGTGTTTTACGACCGGGAACTAATGCTAAGGTCAAACAGGTATATAAAAATTGCACCGTCGTACAAGAAACTAAATCTCAACGATAAAGTTATTGTTTTGCACTTTGTATTGATTTGTGATCTGATTCATAATAGAATTATATATTTCTCTAAGAATTCTTCTTTCTGCGATGCTCAATCGGCTCTTATTTTATTTTTTCATTGTTCGTGTTTTACTTACATACGTAGAATTATATTTTTCTTACTGCGGGATGTATTTTTGGATTTAATTTTTTGCTTAAAACGTAGCAATTGCCAGCTTATTCTCTTTTGTAGTGTTTTTGTTAAAAGTGCTCTTAAATCCCAAATATTTAGACCGATGAAACATTTCAAAGTTATACTGGTCTATTGAAATATTATGTCCTATTCTGTTTCTTATGATAGTCTTCTTATGATAGCCATATATTTTTTTATTATCGTTGATTTGGAGAACCCTTTTTTGCGATTTTTTCTATTGAATGTATTAATGTTTTTTTCTCACTAATAATTATACTCACTACTATGTTAAACTCATCGTCAAAAGTCCCTATAATATGAGGACCTTAATTATTAAACTGTGAGATTTTCTGTATTTGCTTTCCGGGCAATGCTCTCAAGCATTGCAAACTAGCTTAATGTTTTTCTTATTCCCAACATTGTTAATTAAGTATATAATAGTGAATATTTGATCAACGGTTCATTGAATTTTTCTAATTTCACATTAATCTTTCCTAATTTCACATTTGTGTTTGCTGGATGTCAAAGAAGACACCATTTTCCATAGCGGGTGCTATGATTCCAATGGTGTAAAGTACAACCTACATATTTGTTGCCAAAATTACTTTGCTGCTGTCTCGAGTACCGTTTACTGGTATATGAATTTTGTTACGAATTTATGTTGTGTGCTGAACTCTATTAAATCTTTTACTGCGAATTGAAAAGCATGTTTTAACCTTTATTTGTAACATTTATCGTTATTTGTCTTATATGTATACAATCGTCCTAATATCTGCGTTATACATTGATATTTATGTGGCAATTAGCTGTAAAGTCATTAGTCTTTTCGGTCGTATCATATTTTCTTGATTTTATTTTTGTAGACAAGCGGTTTAGTTTGTGTAATATAATATCCCCAATTCGTTTCATAATATTTTGGTTTAAAACGAATAAACATTATCTACCAAGTGTTTTATTCCAGTTTCGTATGAAAGCAACAGATATTAGATATTATAAATTTCATAGGTACAAATTTGAGATAAAAACCAAATGATAGAGCATATAGTGAAATATAAATATCTTAGAATAGCTGTATCGAGCGAGGATAAGGTTATTGATGAGAAAAAAAAAGACCTATCGCTGAGGAAGTGAGAAAGTAATTGGCAAACGCAAAGAGCACTTTAATTATATTAAATGAAATATGCATTACAATCTATTATGATACACATATATTCGCACCGCAGAAACAAGACAATAAACACGTTAAGAGAATCTTAATAATAACCAAAATTTAACTTTTAATACACAGAAGAAATAATGATATACAGAAGATATATAAATTAAAAAACTTTATCCACTTATTGTATGCAAGAGAGATACCTCTAGAAAAACTCAAAACGATCGAAAATATATACCAAAACAACACAATAAAAGTAAAAATAGACGAAGAACTAACCGACCCTATTGAAACTGACAATGGGATAAGACAGGGATATTCCCTGAGTCCTTTATTGTTCAACCTGATTATGGATGAAATAATAAAAAAGTAAGAACTTAAAAAGGATACCAAATGGAAGAAAAACAAATTAAAATAATCTGCAATACTACTCTTTCAAAGTGAAGATGATTTACAACATATCCTGCACCAATTTCATATAAAATTTAACATGTTAATTTCCCCAAAAGAGACAAAATGCATGGTTACAACAGCAAATTTACTAAGATGTTAATTGGAGCTGGAAGGTCAGATAATAGAACAAGTGATGGAATTTAAATATCTAGGCATCACATTATCTAGCTACGGAAAGCTCGAAACTGAAGTGGAAGATCCAGTGAATAGAGCAAACAGAGCCCCAGGCTGCCTAAATGAAACAATACGAAGAAATAAAAATATCGGGAAAGAAACGAAAGGCAGAATTTACAAAACAGTCATCAGACCAATAATGACATACGCGGCAGAAACAAGACCTGACACAGAGAGGACAAAAAGGGTGTTAGAAACAGCAGAGATGAAAACACTTAGAAAAATTGATGGTAAAATACTATGGGAGAGTGCTAGAGAGCTAGAAGTACAGATATATACGACGTAGATGCAAGGTAAAGAACATCAAGAACTGGTTAAGAAATAGAAGAGTAGAATGGAATAATCATATAAGCCGAATGACAACAAATAGACTAGTAAAAACGGCAAGAGACGGTTAACCCATAGGAAAATGATCAGTAGGAAGATCACGAAAACGATGGAACGGCAATGTTTATTGTATTGTAACTAGGCAAAATTAAAACTATGGTGGACTGTAAAACACTGGCTTTAATGCTGTTTAAAACAAAAACATTGCCTTTTGTAAAATGAAAACTTATACGAATTTATTGTCTTTTTACCGAAACTGCCTCACTGTTTTGCTGCTTGATGTCTAGTCTCGATCTCGATCTGTCGTCTGCTGGATGCGCGCACTCCTGGTTGAAGACACGCACACTGTTGCCGGTTGTACAAAAAGTCTAAGATAATTGTTTGCGGCGCAAACATGCCCCCGGCCTTGAAAGCAAAGGGCCTTAGCTTTCAATTGGTAATGGACAAATTTTCGTAAAGCTCCGCTTAACGATTCCATCTTGGGTCTTGATTGATGCTACTCTTGCGACGTTATCAGAGCCTTTGAAAATATGAACGATGCGACCTAAACGCCATTGAGTAGGTAGAGTATTGTCCGACTTGAGTAAAACAAGAGAACCCTCAGATAGGCTGCCATGGTTGGTTTTCCATTTGGTTCTGTGTTGATGTTCGGCTATGTATTCGAGACTCCAACGTCGCCAAAAATGCTGACACAATAACTGGATGTGCTGATATCTGGTAAGACGGTTTACCCTTTCTTCAGTAATGTTGCGGTCTGGACATGCAACCAATGGTCGACCAATTAAAAAATGAGCAGGAGTTAATGGAGTATAGTCGGATGGATCGGATGATAGCGGACAGAGCGGACGGGAATTTAATATAGCCTCAATTTGATTTAACATAGTATTGAATTCCTCAAATGTAAAATGAGTGTTTTGAAGAACTCTCTTTAAATGGTGCTTACAACTCTTAACACCCGCTTCCCAGATTCCGCCCATATGTGGTGAATACGGTGGGTTGAAATGCCATGAAATAGCTTCTTGAGTATATGCTTTCTGCAAGGTTAGTTCATTATTAGAAAGAAAAGTACCTAACTCTTTAAATGCCCCAACGAAATTAGTTCCGTTGTCGGAAAATATCTTTATAGGCTTGCCCCTCCGTGCAACAAATCTACGAAGAGCAAGTAAAAATTCGTTTGCTGAAAGACTTGAAACAAGTTCCATATGCACCGCCTTTGTAGTGAAGCAGATAAACAAGCTGATGTAACCTTTAATTATAGAACCACCACGCCCCTTGTGCTTTTGATATTGAAAGGTCCAGCATAATCTACTCCGGTATAGCTAAAAGGACTAGACAAATTGAAGCGCTCCTTAGGTAAGTTACCCATCATAGGTTGTATGGTCTTTGGATTAAAGCGAAAACAAGTGAGGCACGATTTAACTGTTGACCTAGCGAGTCTTCTACCCCCGATGGGCCAGAATTGTTCTCGGATAGTGGCTAACAAACCCTGAGGACCAAGATGCATTAATCTATAGTGCTCAAATTGAAAAAGAAGCTGACAAAACTTGTGCTTTGAGTCTAAAACAATCGGATGAATTTTATTAAATTCATAGGAAGAATTGATCAGACGACCGCCTACCCGCAGAAGTCCTTTATCGTCCAAAAATGGGTTTAGACTAGCTAGTTTGCCCTTAATTATTGATTTGTTATTGGTTAAGAGTTCAATTTCATTTGAGAAAGATTCCTTTTGTGACATTCGAATTAATGAATGAAAAGCTTGATCTAATTCGTCAATGGAAATAGGAAATTTATTAAGAGATCTTTTCTCCTTATCTGAGCGCAGATAATTTGATTTGAAACGAAAACACACAGCAACCACTCTTTTTAAATGACTAAGACGTGAAAAGCGCTCAAATGGAAATAACTTTGAGGCAGTGGCCAAATGAGTGAAATTCTGTTGCTTTAATTCTGGTAGGTCTAAAATATAGTCGAACTTTGAGGTGGGCCAAGAGGATTCATTCAACTGAAGCCATGGAGGACCTGACCACCATATCTCGTGATTCAAAATATGGCTGGGAAATAGACCTCTGGACAAGATGTCACATGGATTGTCACGTGATGATACGTGTCGCCATTTGCAATTGGAAGTGAGAGATTGAATTTCGGATACTCGATTACTGACGAATGTGTTCAGTAAATTTGGACTGGTGCGAATCCAGGATAGTACTATAGTAGAATCCGACCATAAAATGGTTTCGTTTATTGTTATTCTCAAAGATTGCTTCACTTTATTGAATAAACGTGCTAACAAAAGTGCTCCGCAAAGCTCTAACCTAGGGATACTAATTGTTTTTATTGGAGCTACCTTTGACTTGGAGCAAAGTAAATGAATGTGGACCTGATTGTCATGATCTAGACTACGCAAATAAATGCACGCCCCATATGCAATACTAGAGCTATCGGCAAATCCATGAATTTCAATGTATTTGTAATTCTTGCATATGGCATGCCTAGGAAGATTGACTTGACTAAGCTGGGCTAATTCAGATTGGAATTTAATCCAACGTTCTGCTAAATCGTTTGGAATGGGTGCATCCCAAGAAATCCTCTCGAGCCAAAGTTTTTGCATTATAGTTTTGGCTAACACTGTGCATGGACCTAAAAGTCCTAATGGATCAAAAATCTTGGATATTGAAGAAAGAACAGATGGCTTCGTAGGAATTTTATTGATAGGTAGTGTTTCCACCTCAAAATGTAGTAAATCCGCATTACATGACCATGTTAGTCCAAGCGTTTTTGCCTTTTCTTCTGGATCAAACTTCAAAATACATGCATCGTTTGAATGCTGCAAGCCATCTAATACTTTATTGTCATTAGAATACCATTTTCGTAGATTAAAGCAACCTGCCTTTAAAATGTTTGAGACGGTTTGACAGATATGTTGGGTTTCTTCAATAGTGTCTGCTCCAGTAAGCATATCGTCAACGTAGAAATCGCGCAGAATAATTTCCGCTATCTCGGGAAAAGTTTTTTCATTGTCTGTGGCGAGTTGGATGAGACATCTTATTGCTAAGTAAGACGCACATGCTTGTCCGTATGTAACGGTGTTTAGAACAAATGTTTTTATTGGTTCGGAAGGATCGTCCCTCCATAATATTCTTTGTAAGTTTTTGCATTCATCGTCAACAGTAATCATGCGATACATTTTCTCGATGTCCGCTGTTACGACATATCGGTGCTGACGAAATCTAATTAGTATTGAAAATAGATCATCCTGTAAGGTAGGCCCGACGCATTGAATATGGTTCAAAGACAACCCTGATGTGGTGGGTGCTGAACAGTCAAATACTACTCGTAGTTTGGTAGTCAAACTTTGTTCACGAAGCACTCCATGATGTGGCATATAGTATACAGGATGAGGATAATCGTTTTCTTCTATCGCAGTCATGTGATTAAGCTCTTGGTATTCTTGCATGAACTGAACGTACAATTCACGGAATGATGGATTTCTTTTTAGTTTTCTTTCAAGGCTGTAGAATCTCTGTTCTGCTTGAACCTTGGATTCACCTAGTGATTCTGGTGACTGCTTTAATGGAAGACGCACAATAAATCGACCGTTCTCGTTACGACGTGTATTTTCCTTGAAGTGCTCTTCACAAAATTGCTCTTCAGTGGAGAGAATCTTCGTAGATTGGCATTCCTCCAATTCCCAAAATTTTGCTAATTGCATTTGCAAATCCAAATTAATGCTAGTGCTGAGGTGGCATCTGATATTGTTTAAACTAGAGAGGCCGACCTGACCCGATGCAACCCATCCTAGATGAGTCTCTTGGAAAACGTACTGGTTGATTTTGATTTGGTTGGGACATAATAGTTGCCAAAATAGATCTGCCCCAATTAAAATGTCAATAGGTCTAGATTCGAGAAACTTAGAATCCGCTAGGAAAATATTGCTTGGGATATTCAAGGTTTCATTATCGACAAATGTTGCAGGTAGATTGCTAGTTATTTCCTTTAGAATAAAAAATGTAACATCAGCTTTAAAATAGTGATATTGTGATTCTATACATATATTGCACTTCCTGGAAGAACAAGAAGTCTGATTGCTGATGCCAGTGATAGAAAGATTGGTAGCTTGACCCTGAAAACCTAAGAGATTGAAGAAGCGCTCGGTTATGAATGATTTCTGAGAACCTGAATCTAGAAGCGCACGCGCAATGTGATGTTTACCCCTCGAATCTGCTATTTTTACACAGGCAGTTGATAAAATTGTTTGCTGCACAGAGGGCAATGCAGTTATGGTAGTTAGAGAAGTGTTATTGTTTGCTATAGTTTCATTGTTTTCATGTTTATTACTAGAGATTTCCTCATAAATAAGAGTATTGTGCCATTGCTTACATTTTCGGCAAGGCCCTAGTTTGCATTTAGAACGAATATGGCCTTTTCTTAAGCAGTTTAGACATAATTTGGCTTTATTGACAAAATTGCGCCTCTCAAAAATAGAAAGCCTAAGAAATTGCTCACAGGAATAAATTGAATGATCGCCCTTGCAGAAAACACAACCTTTGCTAGTACCGTTAAACTCGCTTGTAGAAGTAAAACTTCGAGCATACCCTTTAGACCGTTGCTTGGCATCGAATTTACCCGATTTCTCTTGTATTGAAGGCTGCTTTTCAATCTTACCCTCTATTTTTTCTAAATAGTCTGCACGATCCCTTAGAAATCGCTTTAAATCGCTCCACGTTTCGTCTTGCATCTCTTTAGTATGTTTTTGCCAATCACGTAAAATATTGTTGTCAAATTTAGATGTAATCATATGAATCAAGAGTAGATCCCAATTGTCAGTACTTTTATTTAAATTCTCTAATGCCTGCAAATGATTAGAAACTTCATCAACCAATGCTCGTATTTTGTGTGAAGTTTCTTTGCTTATTGTTTCTATATTAAAAAGTGCTTTTACGTGCTTGTGAATTAACATTTTAGCCCTATCGTATCTTTCGCATAGTGAGTTCCAAGCACTGTTGTAATAAGAAGCCCCGAATTTAATTTCTTTAATGACTTGTGCCGCGGAACCTTCTAATGAACCTTTAAGATAATAATATTTTTTCATATCGTCCAATTTTTTATTGCTGTGTATCATGGCTATGTAAGTATCGCGGAATTCGATCCAGTCCTCGTAGTTACCGCTAAATGTTTTTAGATGCATTGGAGGCAAAGAACTCAAATTTATATTGTCATTATCAGGAATATTGCTTGAATTTGAATTATCGTATTTGCTTATCAAGTGTTTGGCTAGTGCCACAGAATCGAAATAATTATTTTCGAAAGTGAACCTTTCTTTATCCTGAGTTTGTTGTAATTCTAGTTCTCCCTCAGCACTGATATCGATATCGCTTTGAATACTATCGAATTACCCACATAATGATTCTATCTTTTCTAGTCTTAATTTTAATTTTAAAATGTCCTGTTCTGAAATATTTGCCTCATTTGCCATATTGTTAACTATGCTAGTAAAGCTTGATAGTTTAGAATTTAGCGATGTGCGGCGCGAAATGAGTTTTTTCAGTTCTGCTTTCATGTTTAATCGAGTGCAAACACCACCAAAGATCGTTTAAATATAGTGTAATGTTAGCTAGATATGTTTGAAAAGAAAGAAAATAAAAAAATATTTTAAGTTGAAAATTGATTCACCCTGTATACTGAATTTGCAGTAATTTTAACCTACTTAAAATAAATATCGTATTTGAGGTGACTGTAATATAGTTCAAACTTAAATTTATAGCTTTATTTTCAAAACAAATAAATTAAATTAATGAGGCTATAATAAAAAAATGTTATTGTTTGGAATAGATAAAACAGGATCGCTCACTCACCAATTTGCCGGTAAAAAGTGTTTGTCTTTCTTAGCGTCGACACAACCGTAGAAACTTGAATTTCAGCCTTTCTATAGTTCGTCAAGAAATGTTCCATCCGTGCTCGTTTGGACCAATAATGTTTATTGTATTGTAACTAGGCAAAATTAAAACTATGGTGGACTGTAAAACACTGGCTTTAATGCTGTTTAAAACAAAAACATTGCCTTTTGTAAAATGAAAACTTATACGAATTTATTGTCTTTTTACCGAAACTGCCTCACTGTTTTGCTGCTTGATGTCTAGTCTCGATCTCGATCTGTCGTCTGCTGGATGCGCGCACTCCTGGTTGAAGACACGCACACTGTTGCCGGTTGTACAAAAAGTCTAAGATAATTGTTTGCGGCGCAAACAGGCAACTTACTGGAGGCACATTGAAAAACAGACAGAGTCATGTCTATATAAAAAGAAGAAGAAGAAGATACACAGGATAATCATTAAAATATCTGCAAGAAAGATAAAATAAATCAATCATATTATTGTAGAATAGCAGAGGACAGAGTGTTTAGAGAAAATAATGAATCAGTCATATTAATATAGAATAGCAGAGGACAGAGGATTTGTCATAGCCTTGGACAACTGCCCATTTGAAAAAATAACACAGGTCGTTAAAAAAAGACGGAACTCTAGAAAGAAAATAGAATAGATTTAAAAAAAATAAAAGCATAAACATGTCTTTTCCTACTTTTTTAATATTGAAAATACGTAAATAGAACATTGAATTAAAATGTTACCTTTGATATCTATGATAAACCTATGACCTAAACAGTGGCGCCGATGTATGTAAATGAAATTGTTTACACTTATTTTAACTGTTTATTTTTTTATTATCTATAGATGAGTTGCGACCGATATCACAAACTTATTTATTTTCCACAAAGAGGCCCTTTAATACCTAAAATTATTACTATACAAATCTGATTCGAAATATCGTCAAAAAGTAATACACGGCATGTAAAATTTAAATTTTTAATAAAAAGTAAAAGATTAGGCATTAGTTCTGTGGTTCAAAGAACGAGCCTTTACGAAGATTGAAGTACTAATAAGGCCACCGCAATCGGGCATACCCCGGGTAATGATTAATTAATTAATCGGCTAATTGTTCAGTCACCTCTTTAATATGATTTAATCAAATTGGTCCTTTTTAGGACCAACTATTCTAATAACATATGTCTATAACTGTTAAGGGTATTTTTAAAGATCAAGAAACTTTACTTTACTTAAACTTATCAGACATATGAGCTAAACACGAATCTGACTTATTTCTAGCGCAGGAAACACATATAGGGCCTAACCTAGGGTATTTGGTATACAGCTGATCGTTAAAACCGCATTATAGATATAGACATGCTATTTCTGTCGAAAAAGAAGCAAAGAATTACTCTAAGAAGAAAGTTATTCTTATATTGTAGAGTAAGAAAGGACAAAACCAGTCAGCTGAGAGAACCTTTTAACGATGTTGAGCTTGAATCCACCATCTACATATTTAATGAAAAATAATACAACTATCGACATTGAGGATCTGAGCACAAAGCTTATTACGAAATCTGGACCAAACACTACAATGGCTGATCCGGATGATGAACAACTGTATTCAAATTATGGAGATACCCAAAGTCTAGAGACAAGCCAAAGTTGTTAACTTGCTTAAACCTGGCAAAAACTCCAACGACTACAAAAACTATCGGCCAATATCTTTATTTTGTCAGCTATTCAAAATACTTTTGCACAAGATCGTTAATATGATATCACCGATATTAGAAGAAAAACTTTAATTAAAAGGCAAAAGTGGCTATAGATAGGGAAGATTATGTACATCACAAATACTAAATCAAAGACCAGTACGAAAAATATCGGGTATCAGGGGTGGTATTTTTCACTCTAAATGCCGCTTACGACACCTTAAATTACAGAATATTTCTCCAAAAACTATATGATATCCCCTTACATAACAAAGTCACTTATATTGTCTCCATATACCTACACAAGAGAAAATTTTTTGTATCACATAATGGTAAGAATAGCAGTTGAAGAACAGTCTCGCTTGGGGTAGCATAAAGGCACCTACACTGTATAACATATTTATTTTGAGATAACCTTCTATCGAGATATCATATTTAGTACACAAATAAGAGCAGAACTAAAATAATAAAAAAGTTTTATACAAGATATTGCAGAAGATTGGATAAAATAAAAGTAGTTTTTATTAATCGGATGCTTACATAAAACGTACAAAGACATACTCACGTAAACAAAATATATTACGAAATTTCTGTAATTAAAAAAAACATCGAGTTCAGCATTGAACTAATAAAATTATATTAAATAAAAAAACAACATTATTTTTAAAATGCAGAAAAAATAAAATTTTCTATGCAAGCGAACATTCCATTAAATAATAAGCCCAAATCCTTTTGTATCTATATACCTGTTTTTTAAAGAACCAGTTACCTTTTAGTACGTAGTTATACCAGGTAATACGATATCCTCTGTTACACAGTGTAATGCGTATGACATTACACTGTCTGCAAACAGTAGATAAAAATAAGGAGCCCATATAAACCGTTCACGGTATATGTTGAAAATATACGGTATAATTGCACAGTTGCCAAACTCTCAGAGCTTACTTAAACCGATAAACGTATGGTTGAAATATACAATGAAGAAGATCTGAACGACCCCTATAATATATACACGTGAACTAAACGATATACATTTATGATACAGGGGTATTTACGGGCTCCAAAAAATTTTTACAAATTATTAAACTCTACATGTTGATGAATCGACAGAACCAATATTATGGAATGGTCAAGTGAGCTCCGTATATCGGTATCCACTTGACCACGGAGCTCAATTGAACCTGCATTTTAACATGGGCGGAGTCCACTTTATGCCGTAGATATATATATATATATATATATATATATATATATATATATATATATATATATATATATAGTGGGAAATTTTGGGTTAGGTAAGAGAAACGAAAGAGGTGATAGACTAGTCCAGTACTGCCAGGAGAAAGAATTAGTCAGAACAAATACATACTACGACCTACCCTCACGAAGATTATACACGTGGACTCCAAAAGATAACACCAACAATATAATAAGAAACCAAAGAGATTTTATAACGATTAACAAAAGGTTTCGTAATGGAGTACAAAGTGCAAAAACCTATCGAAGCGCAGATGCAGATACGGACCATAATGTATTACTAAAAAGTTAAAACCACAAAAATAAACATCAAAAGCCTAAAAAACGACAACTGCCAACAACAACTAAACGCAGAGATAAATAAATTAACTGAAGGAAGCGTGGAATGGGCAGATATGAAAAAAGCCATACTAAACGCGGTAAAGGAGGTCCTAGGCGAAGAAGAGAAAACCATTAAAAAAGACAGGATGACTTAGATGACGGTAATATAAAGAGCCTCACCCGAATTCTCAACCACATATATCTCAAGGGCAACATCCCGGAAGAATGGCTTAAATCGATATTTTTATCTCTACCAAAAACCAACAATCCCAAATCATGTAATGACTATAGATTGATAAGCCTAATGTGCCACCCTTAAAAGATTCTCTTGAAAATTGTTCAAAACCAAATTAATATGAAATGTGAGGAGCAGATAGATCAAACGCAGTTTGGCTTCAGAGGAGGCATGGGTACAAGAGAGACATTATTTGCGTTGACGGTACTCTTGCAGAAATGTCGGGAATATAACAAGAGTGCATATGTATGCTTCATAGACTTTAGGAAGGCCTTTGACCGAGTGCAGCATATAAAGTTAATAGATGAATTAAAAAACATCAATTTAGACAAAAAAGACATTGAAATTATTAAGGCTATATACTGGAACCAGAAAGCAGTAGTAAAGGTGAACGATATAGAAACAAATAATATACCGATTGCGAGAGGGGTCAGGCAAGGATGCGTCTTGTCTCCGACGCTTTTCAACGTGTACTCACAGGTCATATTCAGAAAAGCCTTATGGGAAAGAAAAGAGGGAATAATAATTGGTGGAGAAATCGTAAACAGCATGACATTTGCAGATGGCCCGGTAATTATGGCTGACCAAGAGCCATGATCCAGACCAAGAGATCAGGGTAGCTGCTAAGGCATTTGATAAAGTATGGCATGAAGGTTTACTGTATAAACTGAAATCCTTTATGCCTAGACAATATTCAGAAATTCTACAGTCATACATATCTGATAGATACTTCAGAATCAAATCATACATAGATTTAAAAGAAATTAAAGCAGGAGTCCCCCAAGGAAGTGTATTAGGTCCGGTCCTCTACCTGTTATACACATGCGACATACCTGAACTAGAAAATGATGCTATAGCCACCTTTACAGATGATACTGCCATTCTAGCAGTAGGTGATACCAGTGAAGAAGCAGCAGAAAAATTACAGTTGTCAATAGGTAAAATCCATAAGTGGACAAAAAAATGGAAAATCAAACTAAATGAGTCTAAATCAATTCACGTTAATTTTACAAACAAAAAAATCCAAAACATTCCAATTAGAATAAATTATACCCAAATACCGCACGCATCTACTGCAAAATACTTGGGTATCACACTTTACAAGAAAATGTATTGGCTGATGGGAAGAAATTCAGTTTTGTCCACACATAATAAACAACTGATATAAAAGCAAATACTGAGACCAGTATGGATGTATGGTTGCCAACTCTGGGGCTGTGCTAATAAAAGTAATATCCAGATCATCCAGAGATTCCAGAATAAAGTACTAAGGAACATCGTTGATGCTCCTTGGTACATCAGAAATGTCGACCTCCACAAGGACCTTGAGATGGAAGATGTAAATAAAATTATCAAGAAGATGGCAGGTAGTCACGAACAACTGCTCCATAAATACGTAAACATCTAGGCCATCCAGCTCCTCGATAATGCTGGGTTAGAAAGAAGGCTCAAGAACAAAACCATTTGAGTTAGTGTAAAGTGTAATTAGTGTAAAAGCAGAGCATAGTGCTGTGTTGTGAATTTGCATGTTAGGTATCAGTGCATAGCTGTTAGATAAAATAAGAGGACGCCATAGGGTAAGCTCTTAGAATGCATCCTTTAGTAAATTAAGACAGATAAAAATTGATAATTGGTCAGCTTTGACCAGATTCCAATGGTATAAACACAGTAGGTGTTTAATATAGAAAAAGATCAGGGTACGAATAGAAATGGCAAGTGCAACGTTCTTAAAATTCAAGCAATTGTTCTGTGACAAAAATTTGAATACTGCACTGAGACTGAGGCTTGTTGAATGTTACGTCTGGTCCCAACTATTGTACGGGGTAGAAACATGGAAGTTAAAAGCGCAAATAGTTAAGAAGCTTGAAGCCTTTGAACTTTGAGTATACCGGAGAATGTTGAGAATTTCATGGACTGCCAAGGTCACCAATGAGCAAATGCTGAGAAGGATGGGTCGAGACAAAAAAATTGTTGAGAACAATAAAAGTACGCAAGACTGCATACCTTGGACACATACTGAGGAATGATAAATATAGTCTTCTGCAGGTCATCATGCAGGGTAGAGTCGATGGCCAAAAGGGAATAGGTAGAAAGAGGAAGTCATGGCTGCGAAATATTTGAGACTGGACAAACATGACTGTAGACGAATTATTCCACATTGCAAAAGACAGAGAAACTTTTAGAAATGTGGTCGCCAACCTCCGTTAATGGGGACGGCATAGGCAGAAGAAGAAGACATATTTAGCACACAAGGATAACTATTACAGAGCTATTCCGCGGTACCACCAATTAATAAAGAACGCCCATGATGGTTCCAATATTCGCTGACGAAGTTTCACACACAGCAGAAGAACTTACATTACACATAAAATATATTTATTTCTACTTGTATAAAACGTATTTGAATATATAGACTTGTATATTGATAAAACCCAAACAATTGGAATAACTTGCTCCATTAAAGCAAGCCAGGCATAAAAAACTTTTCGTATAAAAATTCAGCTTGTGCCTCTTTTATTCTATTTTCACTCGACGCGATGTGCGATATCTAAAAATAATATCTATATACCTAGTCACCAGCCACCTTAAAGTTTTTAAAAGTACCCCACATTATTGGATTGAATTGAGAACTTTCTGTTGCCAGAACAGGTAAGAGGAGAATGCCCTTGGAACTTTAGAGTTGATAGAAAACATTATTGAAGGGAAAATTCGTGGAAGCTTTTTGCGTAGTTTTAAACTACCTACTTATGGAAAAAGAACGTGACAGAGATAATGAAATAGCCATTAGGGAATTACTTTGAAACTCTCGAATATATATATATATATATATATATATATATATATATATATATATATATAATTATATATATATATATATATAATTATATATATATATATATATATATATATATATATATATATATATATATATATATAGAAAAGAAATTTAATCTTTGCAGATTAGTTAAATAGTAAACTCTTAAATATTGGGGAAATCTGCAAGAAATACTCTAATGTGTATCAATTGTTTCGCCGAACGTTTTCGCCAAAGAGAATTAATTTGGCTTCTTCAGGGCTGAAAGAGAATAAATTATAATTAGCTACCATATATTATCTATTAAAACATTATTGATCTTACCGTAACTTAGAATTGTAGAGTTAGAATATTAAAAAACTTTGCTAGTAACATAGTGGTGTTTTTTGTTACTATGTGCAAAAAAAGTTTTTTATAAGGATTGAAATGTATGGTAGCTTCGAACTTGACACGTAAAGGCTTACCCAAGGTCAATCGAAAAACCCAATGCAACTACATTTAAAAGGAGGTAATTCTTTGAATTGTCGGCAATAACTAAATTTTTGATTTTTAGATAGTTAAAAGTGAGGTTCTGTTTAAGCCAGAACGCAAGCGCTGACAACTTCATTATTAGTTCGTATGAATCTTTATGTCGTTAAGGTTCATTGGTAAAAAACGAATGAATTTAAATCCCAGTAAAGGGAAATATTATTTTGATTTTCTTTATTTATTTAATTATATTATATTGTTCATGTATTATTGAATCTTATTGAGACGTATCTAAGAAAAGCAAGGGAATGTTATATATTTTTTGTTAATGAAAATTAATTATAAAGGTATGTTAGTTGTTAATGGATTACTAACTTGACTGATATATCCATTAACAACTAACATACCTTTATAATTAATTTTCATTAACAAAAAATATATAACATTCCCTTGCTTTTCTTAGATACGTCTCAATAAGATTCAATAATACATGAACAATTTAATATAATTAAATAAATAAAGAAAATCAAAATAATATTTCCCTTTACTGGGATTTAAATTCATTCGTTTTTTACCAATGAACCTTAACGACATAAAGATTCATACGAACTAATAATGAAGTTGTCAGCGCTTGCGTTCTGGCTTAAACAGAACCCCACTTTTAACTATCTAAAAATCAAAAATTTAGTTATTGCCGACAATTCAAAGAATTACCTCCTTTTAAATGTAGTTGCATTGGGTTTTTCGATTGACCTTGGGTAAGCCTTTACGTGTCAAGTTCGAAGCTACCATACATTTCAATCCTTATAAAAAACTTTTTTTGCACATAGTAACAAAAAACACCACTATGTTACTAGCAAAGTTTTTTAATATTCTAACTCTACAATTCTAAGTTACGGTAAGATCAATAATGTTTTAATAGATAATATATGGTAGCTAATTATAATTTATTCTCTTTCAGCCCTGAAGAAGCCAAATTAATTCTCTTTGGCGAAAACGTTCGGCGAAACAATTGATACACATTAGAGTATTTCTTGCAGATTTTCCCAATATTTAAGAGTTTACTATATATATATATATATATATATATATATATATATATATATATATATATATATATATATATATATATATATATATCTATATACACAACCAAACATATAGAATTACCATGTATTTTAAACCAATATTTATTTCTTTTGAAAAAAAAACTTGTTATTGTTGCAAAGAATAAAGGTTTTTATTGAAAATTAACAAACCGATAAAACAATCAGATAACACGTTATAGACTATTTGCTTTAGTTTGACATTAAATAAAAATAAACTAACTTTTGCATTCAAAAAGGAAAATATGCCTTATGTGGGGTTAACGTAGGTGCAAAGGGGAAAGATTATTAGTCTTGTAGAACAAGGAATGGCATAGGGCGTTGTGTCAAAAACTTATCAGGAACTAATAACGCTTAAGAATAGACTAACACAAAGTGACCAAAAAGTAACAATGGCTTGCCATGATCATTTCATTGGCCAATTAGCTAGAAGAGACTCAACAATTTTTCATCCATAGCTCCAAAGGCAACTTTTGGAAGCTACAGGTGTAAGTGTTTAAGTTGAAATGATTTCGTACCCAAGGACTATACAGCAGTAGACAGTTACGGGTTCCCGAGTTATCACACAGCTTAATATTCTTCTTCTTCTTCATCTTTATAAGCCATTCTACTTGTTCATTGGCGGATAAATACCTCTGTGGAAGGTTGCCACTCCATCTTTTGCGCGGTCGTCAGATACTTCTTCTGCCGATTGGTGACTTATCTCTTGCTATTTTGACGACACGGGTCTCCTCCATTCTACTTATGTGGTTATTCCATTCTTTTTTTCTATTTTGTATCCATTTATTTATACACTGTACGTTACATTTTCTTTTAATGTCTTCACTTCTTTTTCGATATCTCAGCGTATTTTCTGGAATTCTTTTCAGTACTCTTATCTCTACCGTTTTCAGTAGCCTTTGCGTTGTGGCTGTGTCAAGTCTTGTTTCAGGGGCGTATGTCATTATTGGTCTTACACTGGCTATAAATTCTTGACTTCATCTCAGTGTCAATGTGTCTGTTTCGTCACATAGTGTTATTAAGGCATCATGCCAGTCTACTTGCTTTTTGTACTTGATCTCTTACTTCTTTGTCCAGTTCTCCATAGCTAGACAGTGTAATTCCCAGGTATTTTATTTCCATTGTTCAATACTGATTCCATCAATTTCTATTTTACATCTGGCTGGTTCTTTACTGACTACTATTGTTTTAGTTTTCTGAGATGAGATTGTCATATTAAATTCTTTTGCTCTTATGTTAAATCTGTGGACCAGTCTTTGCAGACTATCTTCATTTTGAGCTATTAATATTGCGTCGTCTGCGTAACAGAGTATTTCGATTTCTTTGTTTCCCATGCAGTATCCTCTTCCTTTGTTAACGGTTTTGATGATTTCTTCCATGATCAAATTAAAGGGCATGGGGCTCAGTGAAACCCTTGTCTTATTCCGCTGCCTATTTCTATAGCTTCTGTAAGTTGTCCATCTCTTATGATTTCCATTTTGTTGTTTTCGTAGATGTTATCGATAGTTTTTATAATATTTAGGGGAACTTCTGTATTATACAGAAGATGGGTTACATCTTTGAGCCTTGTCTGTCAAACTCTTTCTTTAGGTCAATCAGACTGTCTATTGTACTCTAGTTTTCAGTAACTTGCTTTATAACGAATATTGCATCTACACAATCTTCCACTACGAAAATCCTGTTGTTTATCTGCTAAACTTATCCTCTGATTTATTAGCACTTGTAAAATTTTAGTTGTAAGTTTTAGCGTAGTATTTAACAACTTTATACCTCTGTAGTTTTCTGGCTGTTTTTATCTCTTTTTTTGAATAGTAGAATTAGTTCGCTCGTTCTCCATTCTTCCGGTATTTTATTGTGTTTTATAATTTTGTTAATTAAGTTTATAATATTAAGTTCTTCATTTGTGGTAATTTCTGCTTTTCCGGTTCTAGCGTCGTTGCTTTTTCCTCTGCATATAGCTCAATATTGATCGCTTAAATTGGTGTCTTTAACACCAAAACTGGAACATTAAAAATTGGCAAAATGTGCTATTTTCAGTTGAAACCAGGATTTACGAAAAATTAGATGATCGACTAATTCGGGTACCTAGAGATCGAAAAAGACAAAAAAAAACGGAAAATAACAGATCTTTTCACCGATATAAAGGAGGAAGTGTCATGTTATGAAGAGGCATTATGATCAATAAAAAAACTTCTTTAATTTTCATCCAACCAACTTTAACAGCTTGTAGGTATGTTAATTTAGTTCTAGAAACTGTAGTTAGGCTCTGAAGAGGTGCAATAGAAGAAAATTTAATTTTCATGCATGATAATGCGCCTCTACATACCAGCAGAGTGATTATATACTTCCTTGAAGCAGAAGATATTACTGTTCTGGAGTGACCTGCTTGCTCACCCGACCTTGAGCTCGCCGGGAGAATCCATAAAACACTGCACAGCTAGTACAAGGTGCTCTTGAAGAATGGAACAACCTGCCACAACAAAATATTGACAATTTGTTTAGGAGAATGCCCACGCATATTGAAGCTTGTATAAAGGTTAAAGGTTAAAAAAACACAAATAAATAAAAACAATCTAAACATTAGTTGTTTCACAATTAAAACAAGTCGTTTCAATTTATTACTTGAAGAGTTTACGGTTTTCTTGAATTTTTATGTATTGGTGATTATCTTCAGTAGCGCACCAAGAATTATCCTTTCGGGGGGGGGTTTGGTTAGGCACCGAAATTTTTTTTATGATCCTACCACTATTTTGAGTCCTTAAAATTTGTAACAGTGTCGGAATAGGGCCCTGGAGGGGGTTTAATCCCCAAAACCCCACCCCCGGTGCGCCACTGATTATATTGCTTTAAAATTTTTTCTTTGACATTGTTGGTTTTTTAAAATTCTCTTGAAAGAATAAGAAATACCAGATGATTTCATATAACTTTGGTTGTGCATATATATACTACTCTCCAAATTAACGCACCACATAAAATATACCATGATTTTAAAACTATATTTCTTCTGAACCCTTAATTGGATTTTAATGATTTATTTTTCTCATTGTAGGTATATTTCTATTTAATGACTATATTAATATTTTTTAAAAAATGTTAACGTTCTACCTATATACAGGGTGTAAAAATAAAGTTGTGTTTTTTCATCTAATTTTGCAACACCCTGTGAAATGTATTAGAAACAAACGCTACATGTTTTTTTATTTAAATATTTTGAGATTGCTTTATTCTTTCTCCACATTTTTGTAAAAAAATCATTACGATATCTCTATCAAAAAAGAAAAGTATGTTCAAAGCATTACGTGATTTTTTACTCTCCAAAATAAACGCACCACCACAACTCTACCATCATTTTTAAGCTATTTTTCTTGTGTATCCTTAATTGGATTTCGATAAATTTTTTCTGGAAAATCGAGGTTTTGCTTATATAGCTCAGATAGACGTGTGAGAGATATTCGACGGTCAAGAGAACGCTATGCACAATGCAACATACGACCTATGACTTTATTCAATGGAGAATCCGTAATGGTTTCGGGAGGAATATCTCTTACAGCGCGAATGGACGAAGAGGTTCCTTAACAAGTGAAAGGTATTAGAAATTTTTTTGTCAACTAGACAACCAATAACGGTAAGTAAGTAAATCAATAACTGACATCGAAGCTGACCAAGATGTACCCGTCAGGAAGTTGGGAGTTATTTATGAAAGAACTGAATCTAAAAGAGTCTCCAACATTACACTCATTATCTACATTTTATGATTTATTTAATATTTTTAATAAGAATTTAGCTAAATTACTATATATATTATAAATTCATAGAGAATCACGCAGAATCCGAGTCAGATTCTTCGCGATCCTCTATCCATCAGCTCAAGCCACAGATGCAGAGAAGACGACAAATTACCATTTTTTCGAGGAGTTTACTTTGGATATGTAAAGGCTATTGGCTTGCAAGATTAAGGATTCCTTTTCGAAAATTCAGCTGTTACTCCGGGAATTACAGTAGATTCTCTACTGCCGGAAATTTTCTATTCGGTCCAAATAATATTAAATAGTTTTTTGTAGTGGTCCTATTTCTACAAATGATATTAAAACTATCGTTCATATTTTAACTTATTGTTTCTTTTATTTTTGCCCCAAATACACTTTTTTCACCTTTTGACATTCAAGATTGGGTTTCTGATCATCTTCTATGACATTATGGTAAGTATTTTTCCTAACGAACAAATCATGACTTAAAAATAATCAAAAACACTGAACATTTTAGATAATTTATGCAATATTCTAAAGCATTGACCATTTTATGATAATTTTATTAAGTAAATGATTTAAGTTGAATGGACCACTGGTCAAATAAAAAACTAGTGTATAAAACCACCAAATGAAGTTTTTTATTGCCTATAACGTTAAAAAATCAATTAATTTAACGAATCGATAGGTCAACAACATATTTTGAACTCGTGCGATACTCGCTTGAGTCATGTTTAAAAGTAATTAATTTTGTAATTTGTAAAGCAATAATTATAAGTGTCTTAAGTTTTGATTGCGTATCAGTGAGAAGTATATAAAATTTAATTTATCTTATAAAATTTAATTATTTATTAAATAAATTTAATCCATAAAAACTGACATTATCGTTATCAATATGATTATAATATTTGCATTTACCTCTATACAGGGTCGACTTTGCTAATTTACGCCAATCAAGTCATGTCTTTGACAATTTACCCAGTTTACTTCGAGGGTAGACACTTTTTGTCTTGCTTCAGCAATCATTGTCTACCTACACTTATATTCACCCTTTGTTTGTTTTGGGTTATTCTACATGTATACTTGTATTGACAACACAACAAAGGTATAAATTTTTCTCGCTCGGGGGTAGCCTCCAAGCTTTGCACACACCAGAAATGCTACCAACGGGTAAAGTAGAAGCACCCAGGACTGAAAGAACGAATATCATAGTTTATAATTTAATATTGAAGGTAGAAATAAGTTGCATAAGGTGTTTATTATATTTTCATTAATATTTGTAAGGATTGTGCAAACATTTATGGGAGTGGGAAGTTTAGTTTTAGCTAATTCGGCACACAAGTCGAAATGTGGGTTTTGATTTAAGTGACATTCTAATAAAATATGGTTTAATCTTCCCACTTGTCCACATTTGCAATAATGATCATCTGTGACTCCAATTCTGAATAGATGAAGAGGGGATGAGCAATGACCCGTTCTCATACGGATGATTTAGAATTTCTATTGGTTCAAGTTGTAGTTTCAGTTCATATTCATGGCATGGAAGCAGTTTACTGGAGTATAGGTTCTGCAAATAAGGTTGGATTTTTCTCAGAGTTGTTATCAATATGGGTTTTTCCTTATTTCTCCAGTATTTATTGTCCATATTACAAAGTGCTTCTAATTCAACGATTGATTGAATCTTTTAGCAAAAATTTTGTTGTGAGCCATTCTCTTCTGTATTTTAATGGCAGTTCTCCAGACTCTGATAACAACTCTTGGATTGGAGTTGACTTTATGCATCCTGTAATAATCCGGATACTTTTGGTAGTGCATCTGATCTAGTTTCTTCAATATATATTTAGGACATGTGATAGGAATTGACCCCCATAGTTCAAACGACTTAGGATGAGTGTGCTTCATGGACCATTTTTAATATTTTTGGGTCACAGCCCCACCATGTTCGTCACAAGGCACGCATTACATTAAGTGCTTTACCTATTTTAATTTCCAGCTGGTTAATGTGTGCCTTCCATTTAAGGTTATTTTGAAAAATCATTCCTAGGTATTTAATTTTATCTACCCACTCTATATGTTGCCTCTTATAAATGATATTTCCGGGCGTTATTTTGGTATTACCCTTTGTAAACAAGATAGCTTTAGATTAGCCCACAGAGATGTTCAAATTATGATGATCCAGCCAGCCAGACTTCAAGATTGGTTAAATATTTGTTTATTTTTGATAATATCATATTTTTTACGTTTACTCTGACTAGAATTACAAAATCGTCAGCATACTGTATGACTTTAACATTTTTTGGGAACACATTGTGTATTGAGTAGGTATATATGTTGAATAGCATTGGACTTAATGGTGATCCTTGTGTGAGTTTAGTGCTAGTGGTATTTGGGCCATGTACTAACCCAGAGTTATCTTTGACAAACAGTTCTCTGCATTTTAAAAAGTCATATAAGAGATAAGCTAAATCATGTGGTATATCCAAATGTATTAATGTAGAGTACAGATTGTCAATACTTATATTATCATATGCTGAATGGATATCTAAAAATATTTCTATTGTACATTCATTATTATTAAATGATTTTTGGATTTCAGATGTCAAAAAGGATAGACATTCTAAACATCCTTTACCCCTTCTAAAACCTAGCTGTAATGGTCTGAGGAATTCCTTATTTTCTATAAGTCATTTTAACCTATTGTTGATCATTGATTCTAAAACTTTACCTACACAAGAGGTGAGGGCAATAGGCCGATAGTTAGTTGTAGTGAGTTTATCTTTCATATGCTTAAGAATTCTAATAATTAATTACTGTTTCCATTCAATCGGGATGGTCCTTGTACTTAAGCATTTGTTAAAAATTTGTTACAATAGTAATGATCCTGAATGAGGTAGATTTTTAATCATAGAGTATGAAATTCAGTCATGTCTCGAAGCAGACTCTTTTTTAGAATTGATAATGTATTTGTATTTATTAAATGTAAAAGGGAACTTGTATTGCTGGGCTGTATACTTTGTTGATGTAAATGGATACTGGGGGGAGCGAAGAAATTTAGTATCTCTTGTGCCATATTAGGATCAGGAAGAGAACTAATTGGGCTATTACCATATCCAGCTATTTTCCTAACTTTATCCCATATTGTCTTGATTGGCGAGTTTCTATTAAGGCCTTCTACAAATTTTCTAAAATTATTTTTCCTTTTTTCTTTAAGGAATGTTCTAGCTATAGCACATTTGTTTTTTACTATTAAATAATATTATTTGGGTGTTGATTGGAATTCCTTTGTTGCCTTTCTTCTGTCTTTAATGACTTTAACGCAAAATTCGTCCCACCATGGGATGTGATACTGTTTATTGACGTTTGATTTGTACAATGGGATGAACAACTGTGCAGCTTTATTTATTAAATCTGCAAATAATCGGTAGTTATCACCTGGAAATGATTTAAATAATAACTCTAATACTGAGGTATATTGGTCTAAATTAGCTTTTTTGAAGTTTCTTTTATTCCTTGGTGTCATGTGGATGGTAATGTTTGGACACCAATTTTGCACATGGTGTTTAGATGATCACTAAATCCTAAGTCAGGAATTATTTGCCATGATGATCTGGTAGCAATATCCTTAGATGTTATTGTTAGGTTCACTTTTAGGAATTGGCATAGGCTGTCTACAATATTATAGTTTTGTAGTGTCATAATCTTCCATGGTTTCATCAAAATGACGTGTTATTAATTGTACCAATTGTTCTGGTGTATAATTATATTCTAAATTTTGTGCATTGTTAAATAATTGAATTACATACCTTTCCTCAGAGATGCGTAATTTTTCATGGTATTTTCCATTTCGTAGCTTCTGATTATTTTCCATCCGTTTCATTTTTTCCAATAGTATTTTAAAAATTTAGTCCCAAAATCTATCTATAAGACAATATTGTTTTCTTTGCTTTTAAACCATATTGCTACTCCCTCCTTTAATTTATTTCGTATTATTTCTTTTGCAGTCTTCAAAATTTTCAATAATTTGCAATCTTTTGACGAAAGATACGGAATGTTTTTTTCTGACGTCCTGTCAAATTTGATCTTCAATTTTATTAGCAGTTTGTATGATTACTTTTCGATTTTCCCGGACACATTTTCTGTTTCCCATTTCTTCCACTTTCTTGTGGATTACTCTACTCGTTTCCTATGTGTCTTCTTGCAAAGCTTTCTCCTATTTCTATTCCATCTGTTTCATTTTTCTTTTAACATCTTCTATATCCTCTTTCTGCATTTCTAGTTTCCTATCTGTTTCTTTAAACCTATGATTTACTTTTTCTTTCATTTTCTTTAAGTAGCTCTTTACATACTCTTCATATTCTTTCATTCTGTTTTCTAGGTTCAAAAAGTGTTTTTCTTGTTTCATCATTACTCTATTTTCTTCTTGCTGTGACTAATTTTGCTAACGGAACAAATTTGTTTATTTGATATATATTAAATCTAATAATATTTAATATTCTAAATTTAACCATTTACTAATCAGTCTGTAATAAGTCCATATCACTTTTAACACATAAACAAAAATTATTTTTTCATTTTTATCTATTTATTTAGAAACATCAAATTTTTATAAGTTTGGGTTGTTCTTTCTTTTCTCTTTCTTTTTAATTTTTCTACATATGTATTGTTATTTGTTTTAGAGATATATGTATTTATTTATTTATGTTGGATTATCATCACATCCATAAAAAACAATCGATGAAGATTTCAACTTATGTTTGTGGCATGAGTTGGAATACCAGGAAAATTAACATCAACATAGCAACAACAAAAACGCTGAACAAAAACTGAGGAATACAAGAACTACTACTACTACTATCGGTTCACAGCATTCTCCGACGCCTTCCGACTCCTAACCGTCATTCTTCTCTATTTAGCCATAGGCCTGGAGGGATTTCTCTTTCCTCTAGTTCTTTTTCAATTCCCTCTCCAGCTTCTTCTCGGCCTTCCTCTTTTTCTTCTTACTTGTGGTGTCCACGTCAAAATCTGTTTCGGAATCATGTCATCTGGCATTCTCTGTACATGGCCGTACCATATTAACTGTTTTGTTTTTATGTCATCAACTATTGTATGCTTGACTCCCATCATTTCACGTATTCTCTCATTTGGTATCCGATCTCTTCTTGATTTGCCTGCTGCTCTTCTCCAGAAGTCCATTTCTGTTGCTAGTAACGGTTTCTCTGTTCTTTGTTTCATTGGCCAAACTTCACTGCCATGTGTGATTACACTTTTAAGTATGGTGTTGTATATGAGTTTTTTGTTCGCTTTAGATATTGTTTGGTCCCACAGAATGCCGTTCATCGTAGATATGTATGTTTCTGTCTTTTATAGCAGCATCGAGTGTTCCATCTTGAGTTATCTTCATACCCAGGTACTTGTATTCATCACAGTGTCTAATTTCTACCCCATCGTCTAATATAATGGACTGCTTTGTCCCTCCAATACACATGGTTTCAGTTTTCTTAATGTTGACTTCGAGACCCCATTTGTTATATTCTTCTATTAGCTTCCGAGTCATGTAACTCAAGTCGTCATGATCCTGAGCAATCAGTATTTGGTCATCAGCGAAACATAAGGTCTACAGTGTAGTCTCGTCGTTGAGAGGGATTCTCATGCCAGTACATTTTCTTTTCCACAGCTTGAGTGCTTGTTCCACATAAATTTTGAAAAAGGTAGGCGAAATACAGCAACCCTGCTTTAGTCCTTTCGTGACCGTAAATCCCTTAGATATCCTTGATCCAGGTTTAATTTTTGCAATCGTTCCATTATACAGACTTTGAACTGCTTTGATAAGACCATGCTTAGTGTTGGTTTGCTGTAGGGTTGACCATAGTTTACACTGTCATATGCTTTTTGTAAGTCTATGTACACCAGGTGAACTTCTTTATTGACGGCTGTTTTTTTGTCAATAACTTGCGTAATAGAGTACAAGTGGTCTACTGTGGATCGTCCAGCTTTAAAACCAGCTTGCTCCTCTGCTTCGTAATCTCTATAGTCATTTTCTATTTTGTTCTTAATAAGTTTCCCATACATGCTACTTTTTGCGGTGTTTACCGCAATCCCTCTGTAATTTTCACACTGATCCTTGCTGCCCTTTTTGTGGATAGTTGACATGATAGTTGACAGGAATACAAGAACTAACTGCTTAAAAGATTAATCGTGTATTTCGAATTTAACTTTTATCTTTTAATATAGGTAGATCTCGGATACATCTAATCTTAATAAACTTTTGTATTTGATATATTCTAAGGATCTTTTAAAACATTTAAGAAATTCTGTACTTATTTCTGTACGAAAGAACTATTTGTCGAATATATTACTAAAACTGTATCGTAGACAAAAATAACCCCTCTATTTTTCATATCAAACGAAAAATTAATCAGAAAAATAGCTCAAAGCAATTTCTCTAAGCGTACATCGAGCCAGAAATTCCCCATACAACGAAAAATGGAGCAATAACACACTTATGTTGGAATGTTTGTTTGTAGCAAACCTTTCTAAATAACTTTTGCTAACGATGTTTGTTTTTCGCTGTAACATCGAAAAATTATGGTAATTCGTAAACTTTTCTTTTCATTCATATCTCCAGAGCCACATTCGACATATTTATGTCTTTAAATCAACATAAAACTTCCCTAGCCTCAAGAAAAACAATATTTTTCTCCTCTTCACTGATGAAATTTGAGTTGAGGGAATCTCTCAAAGCACTGGATCAGTGCCGTGGATTCTTCTAGTCTATGTTATTTGTTTGAGTGGTGCAGTGTTCGATTATATACTTTGTATTACCATTTTGTATGGTAGAACGACAACGTGAAAGAACAAGTCACAAATTCAAAAAGATACGTACTAAAAAAATAATACATGCATCAGAAAACAAATGCCAAGAAAACTACTATTGGGCGAGTAAATAAGTAACCAAATAAGAAGGTTCAATAGCGCCGCAGTCATAATGATTATTTATTAAAAATATAATAAGGACTAAGAAGTCCGTGACATTACTCGCATCATTTTCCTATTTTTTTGTCATTTTGCTACTACATACTTGAAACCCAGCAGTGGGCAAAAACCTTCTTTAGATCAGAAAAGGCGAGGGCGATGACATCTTCAGGAAAGTTGTGCTATAATACTACTTTTGATGAAACTAAACTTAAGCATTCGTGAAAACATATCCGGCTTAAAGAAGAAAAAATCTTTTTTTATCAGAACAATGCACCTTAAAAAAATTGACTTGGTCTTCTGCTTCTTTTTTCTCCTTATAAGCAATTCTGCTTGTTCATTGGCGGATTAATACCTCTATAGAAGGTTGTCACTCCATCTTTTGCCTGGTTGTCCGATACTTCTTCTGCCGATTGGTGATTTATCTCTTGCTATTTTGACGACACAGGTCTCCTCCATTGACTTGGTAATGGGGGTAATTGAGGATATGTACTATGAAGCGCTGAAAAATACACCTTATTCATCAGATTTGAGTTCCACCTATTTACAAAACTGAAAATTTCCGTCAATGGTTCGCGCTTTTATCTCCAATCAAGTATTCACTGCTATTGTAGATAAGTAATTTGCAGTATGCCGTATCTTTACGGTGTACAGATTCTTGGTAAATCGATTTTTCCCCCTAAAACCCACCTACGAGGTGGGTTTTAGGGGAAGCCCGGAGGTAACAGTGGTAAACATTTTTCCATCTTTTTTGTTGTCCTAAAGTTGACATTCTTGGCAAAAATTTAATTCAACTACTGAAAGGTTGTTCAAAATTAAATTTCCTATCAAAATGCCTTTTGAAGTCAAAAATATTTATTTTTGACAAAAATATATTCAAAATTTTTCTTTTTTAACCCATAACTTTTTTTGACGAGGGTATAGGTATAAAAAATCTCTTATCTTTCCTCTTCAAAAAGACGTTGGATGAAAGTATTTAGGATTTGACCACCACCTCCACACCATTTTCTAACCTTTATAAAAAGGTATATAAAAACCCAGTCGGGCTATGTTAAATAGACAAAACGTTTTCGGAATAAATATTCCATCATCAGTGTCAGGTTAATACATGAATGTAGCCAATAATATGGGGGTAAAACCCTTTAAAAATTACTAATTGACATTAAGTTTACATTATGTCTTGTTTAAAATTAAGATGGTAAAGTTACCGTTGGATTGGTAACATGGCGACATATGACTCTATATTAAGTTGCAAGTCCTGAGACGGTATGTCTACGAGGACTTTATGAAAGCAACTGAGTTGCACAAAAAAGAAAGGAATGACACCAGCTTTCAGAACTAATAACAACCTAGGCAAATATATTAAAAACAACAAGAGCCAAAATAAAAAACACTTACACAATGATGTATACAAACTGAAATGTGGCGACTGCCCAAAAACTTACATCGACCAAACTGGTAGAAAATTTACTAAACGAATAGCAGAACATAAAAGGTCTTTTAATAATAGAAAAACAGATTCTACATACGTACTTCACCTTTTAGATCATAATCATTCTTTTAATGACGAATTTAAAATTCTTCACATTCAAAATAAAGGCCTTAAGCTATCTTTGTTAGAATCTATGAAAATCAACAAATTAAAAAACACAGATATAATTCTGAATGACCAACTTGAGACAAACAGTTCTCCCTTCCGCAACCTATTTCATTAGAGACTATAAAATGCAAACGCATGTCAAAAATAGATCACTTGAGAAAGACAATTAGCCGAAAGAGCTGTAGTGATAAGAGTTTAAAATAAATTTTGTGGAAGTTTTGAAAACAAAGTTTTCAGTGTTTTATGGTTACATAAAATGAATTTCCATCAAGTAAAGGTCGAATCCATCAATTAAATTGGTATCAACTCGACGGTAAACATTCTGTAGTTTACGTACAGCGTACGCAATTTTGCATTTCGGCGTAAATAGCAAAAAACGGTAAAAGTAGAAAATTTCGAAGAACCGTATCTTGCTTAAATTATTCCCAAAGCCTTCTACAGTAAACTATTTTAAAGGTAAATATTTTTTCTTTCAATTAAATGTACCATTGCATATAGCTAAAGCTGCGTAGAAAAGAGTTATAGAACAATTTTTGCGAAAAAATAGGGAAAATGGTCCAAAAATGGTGTGAGTGGCAAACTTTGAAAAATCATATCTCGGATACTGTAAATCATAAAAACTTCTCCTAATTGTCGTTTTGTAGAGAAAGAATAAAAGTTTTTTTTTCTCCAAGGCAGTACCTATACCGTCGTGGAAAAAAGTTATGGAGCATAAAAGAAAAATCGCGTGCGTTCCTGTTTTTTTTTGCTTCGTTTTTTGAATATGTTTTTGTAAAAAAATTATTATTAACTTTAAAAGGTGACATTTCGATTGAAAATTTAAATTTGAACAACTTTTTTAAATATATTAATGTACGAAAAGTGCATAGAATTCACTCAAATGCCCCTCTAAAGTACATAATTAATAGCCTATATTTCCAGGAGACCAAAATTATGTTGGATTCTTCTTCGCATATAATTGCTTGTAGAAGCAATTATATTTTTTGTCGTTTATTGACTTCAATTTCTTGTTATTGTAGACATTATGGACCCCTCCATACCTTGTATGTTACTTTTTTTTTCTGGAGTGTTCACTCCTCTTTCGGTCTCTCAGCGTATTTCCTGAAATTATTCTCAGTACTCTCATCTTCTTCATTGCCTTTGGGTTGTGGCTGTGTCAGATCCCTGTTTGTAATGCATACGTCATTATAGGTTTCATATTGGATTAGTTTCGCCATATGAGGTTATTAAGACATCCTGTGAGTCTATTTGTTTTTGGACAGTGTAATCTTAATGTATTTTACTTTTTTAATTCTGGCGCTATCGATTTCAAATTCACCTCTGGTTAGTTATTTACTGACTACTATTAAGTCTGGTTAAATATGTGGACATGACAATATGTCAAGTCGCACATTGACTAGTTTAATTAAACTTCAAAATGAGGTTATGTTTAGTTTTTCAAATTTGCAGCAGTGAGCTCTGCAAGTGATCGAATCTACGAAAGAAACCCAAAAAGGGTGTTTATAAAATGGACACTATATAGCAGAAATTATTAACAAAGCTCGTCTTACTGACGAGGCGTATGTAAACTTCAAAGTTAACATTGTTTCTCAGTGTAGACAAGGAGTTGATTGCAAGTAAGAGTTAGTTACGTATTTATTAATTATAATATTATATTTTTATTTAATATAAATTTAACTTAAAAGACAGGACTGAAAGATTCAAGAAGTTTATCTTCATATCTACATATTTATATTTACAATGTCGTACTTGAAATGTGATATAAAAGTAAATTATCCAAGAAAAGCTAAGCCACAATCTCTACCCTTAAATATTAAATATTATGTCACACTTTCCACTAAAAAAATTCATGTCTGCAAAGAAGCTTTTGTCAATTTTCATCGTATTACCAATGAACTCATATCAAGAATTTCCATACTTCTTGTTAATGGAAAAGCTCCGATAGACAATCCCAGAAAGAGCCTATCCGGCAATGCATTTCCTTCACAGATTATAGACCAGACTAAAGCTCACATTATCAGTTCCAATAAAATAGTGAACTATACGGAAAAAGATAAGTATTACTGGATGAAAAATTTATCGTACGAATCATATGTTTCGTGCAAATTTCCAGATAATAAGTATATTGAATGAACGGAACAGGCTAGGGGATCTAACCTGTGAGAGCTGATGGTAATGGTGGAACAGAATGTGATTTCTTTAATAAAAAATTGATTTTAGAAACAACACAAGTCAGTTGTTTAAAACAATGATATTTTTAGTTCAATTGGTTTGTCAGCAAAAGAATAATTTGTGACTTAAAATAATAACCGCCCATAAAAAACATCCAATTCATTACTTTTAGATTTAATTTTATGTTTTTTTTAAGTAGGTAACTCAAAACTACAATTTTCGAGTCGTGTTACTTCTGCAATGACCGACTAGTTAAAATGTTTTAAACTTGCATTATTATCTTATCCGGCACCTAATAAACTTGAATTTAAACGATACTACGCCAATGCATAGGTTTCGACATGCTTTGAAGTTAAATCCGAAGAAGTAACTTATGTATGCGTCATTTCCATTTCTGCAGGATCCGTGATATTCAAATAAAAGTGCTAGAAAGTTTAAAATTCTAATTTTGAAACTTATGTTCTACTCCTTATATTCAAATTTCTCGTGTAACAACATTATAAAGTTTGTTAGAGAAATCTAGTTCCTAAAATCGCTTCAAATCAAATATGGGATTGAATTTACGAAAAGAATTTTATAATAGACTACCTCGTTACGTTTTGTGAGGGGCACCGAATAAGACGGAATTAGATTAATTGTGTTTATGAGACAATCCAAATAGCAAACTTAGCTTAAATTTAACTAAAACTCGAGAAATGATGAAATTGTAAGAAAAATAATTTTCCCGTATAAACAGTTCGTACCTGTCAAATAGGTCAGAAATTAAATATTAAGGAAGGAAGATAGCTTAGACCAGTGGTTCCCAAACTTTTTCCCATGATCGCCCCCTTAGACAGGTTTCACCAGTTATGAATACTACAATCGTCCCCCCGCCAATTAAATTGAAACAAATAATGAATCTATACAAAAGGTAAGTATCCATATTTATTTATTTTTACATTTCGTAAAATGATAAATGGTTATATGTGTGTAAAAGAATTGTTAATAGCTTCCTTGGGCCTGGTGTCCCTCACATAATTTCTTTATGTCTGGCTCAATGTTGGTTAATAACAACCTCAAATCTCCTCTTTCTATTATGTCGAGCCTATTTCTTTGTCTGTTTTTCAATATACACACAGAACTAAAACCTTTCTCCACTAGATATGTTGTGGGGAATGCCAATAATAATAATTTGATTGCATTCCACAAGATTGGATACACTTCTTTTATCCGCGGCCAAAATCTTTCGTACCCACACTCCCGAAACAAACTTTAAATTTCAACATCATGTTTCAAATCAATTAAGTTTTCTTGAAGAGAAGAACATACCGTTGAAACTTCCACGCTGAAAGCATTGATAATAGAGATGTGTAGTTCACCATCGAAATAGTTCAAATGAACGATTCTTTCAACTGAACTAATTGAACTAGTTCATTAATTTTCATAGAACTAGTTCACTGCGAACGATTTGCATTATAAATTGTGTCTCAACTTTTAAAGAAGAAAATAATGAATGAATGAGATCATATATTTATTATTTTGTGAATGGGATGGACTGACTAGTTTAAAAAAAAAGTGCCGATTAGCCTCAGATAACAGATCATAATTCTTATGAACGTGACAATAACATAAACAGTCTTATCTTAATATCATAATGGTTCGGATCTTATGCCCATGCATTGGCTTGAACGTTGACATGCTGTGTTGTTTCTCGTATTGTAATTTTGAAATAACAATTTTAAGTTGTGGTTAAAATGATTGATGCAGCTACATAAAATATAATTTTATGTAAAAGTGAGAATGAAAATGTGTTATTTAATGTTCCTAGAAAATTCACTGATTTTTTTTGTAAGGTTCTTTTAGAAATAACCTAATATAAATACCTATGAGTTTAAATATACGTAAATATAAAAATAAATCATACGTGAACCATATTTATATTTAAAACGGTTAATAAAAAACAGATCTTAATAATTTTTTGCAAATAAAAAAAATGTTATTTGCAAAACATTTGAGAAATAAATTTAAAACATTTAAACCTAAACATACGATCGAGAGAAATAGTTCCGAACCCGAACTACTTGTACGGTAGTGAAAGAGTGAAAGACTGACTGAGTATTTGCAAAACATTTGAGAAATAAATTTAAAACATTTAAACCTAAACATACGATCGAAAGAAATAGTTCCGAACCCGAACTACTTGTACGGTAGTGAAAGAGTGAAAGACTGACTGAAAACCAAAGAAAACGCGCGGCCGGCACCGAACTTGTGTGATGATAAGACGAGACATCTGGCAACCAGTTATGTTAGGGTTGGATTTCGATCCTACAAATAGTTCTTTCGCGAACTAGTTCACTGAACTAGTTCATTTTTGTGAAATAGTTCTCTTGAACTAGTTCGTCTAAAAGAACTAATAAGCACACCTCTAATTGATAAACCAAGTTGGCACTTTCAGACTAGTCAAATCTTGGAATCGGGACTGCAGATCTTCTTGCATATTTTCTTCTCTCTCTTCTCTGCATATTTTCTTCAAAAATAGATAGTTTGTCAATGAATGCTCTGACTACTCCCTTGGCTTTGGTCATATTTATGTTCTTCCCCTGTAGTTGCAGGTTCATTTCATTTAATTTTTGGAAAAATACCTGATAAGTAAGCAATGTCATTTCGCTTCTCTTGTAGTTCTGTACTCAGTGTGGGGTCAGTAGTATTAAGAAATTCAATAACAGTATCCATGAGACTGAAGAACCGCCTTTAGCAATTGCCTTTAGAAAGCCAGCGGACTTCCGTATGTAGTAGCAATGTATTAAATATCTCATCATTTTCTTCACAAAGTGTACGAAATATTCGATCATTCTTTGGTTTTGCTTTAATTTGATTTACCGCATCTATGACAAGTCGAAGAGAATCGTGCAACCTCCCACTCAAAGTCTTGGCAGCCAAATGCTCTCTGTGAATGACGCAGTGAACACACAAAATTCCAGGTACTGCTTGTTTCAGATGTGCAATAAATCCCCAATGGCGTCCTGTCATTGCTGCTGCACCGTCAGTAGCACAGGCGATCATATATAATAAGGGAATCTCTTTTTCCTCAAAAAATCACTTAATGACCACAAATATGGAAGATCCTTTTGTATCAGTAATCAGACTTCTAACAAATAGCATTTCCTCGGCCATTTCTCCATTGTCGTCAATGAATCGGACATATGACAGCAGCAAAGCTGTGCTGTCACTCAAGGTACTCTCGTCAAGTTCCACAGTAAACTCTTTGCTTTTTAATTTGTTGCAGAGAACATCTTCGACATTCGCTCCCATTTCATCAATCCTTCTGGAGACAGTATTAGTGCTGCGAGGAACTGCATCTGTTACTTGTCTGGCCTGACTGGGTCCCAACATAGCATCAACTATCTCTTTGACAGCTGGGAAGATGAGTTCTTCTCCAATTGTGTGCGGCTTGTCACTTTTTGCTATTAAGAATGATAACTTGTAGGAAGCAAGTAAACCCTTGTCGTTTTTCTTGGTAGCTTTTGCAATCAATGACCCAACAGTAACTCGCCTTTCATACTTTGCTTTTAGCTCCTGTAAACGAAAGAAATACACATTCACTTTAATTATTATAAGTAATGGTAATAAAGTTTAAAAAAGGTTTTCTTTCAGTCTGACTTTTGGTAATAGAAAGTAAAAGGTACAGTTACGATCACTAAATAGTTTACACTTTAATTTTTACATTGTAATACTTTTGACGTAAAAGGTGCGTTTAAACGGGGTAAAAATTTAAAAAATAGGCTCCTAGATACGTAAGTCTGTAAACTATTCAATGATTGTAACTGTACATGGAAAAATTACATCCTACAAACAAAAGACTTTTACTCACCGTAAAATATTGGACGAGTCTGTCTATGAATCCTCTTCAAGTGATCCATAAGACGAGGCGACTTCATGGATTCGTTTGACAAATATTTTGCACAAATGAGACATAATGGTAGATTCTTATTTCCTGGCAATTCAATGAATCCATATTTCAAACACTCCGTTGAGTACTGCCGGCACTTTTAGAATAAAAACACTATCTCGCAATTATCAATAAATAATTATATTGCCACGCGTCGACGTCTCTGTCCGAATTCTAACATTGTGACTAATAATGATTCTAATATTATGACGCCTCGTGTTCAATAAGATCTGTAACTAGACGAGATGTTTGTGTTATTATTACCTGCATTGGTATACATATATTTACTTTTTATTATCCTATGGATATCCGATCGAAAGTATTGTATTTTTTCTCTTTTCTTATTTTTCTCAATTACCCATTTCTCGTTTTCCGGATGCTAAACGCCCCCCTTATCGCCCCCTTTTCTCTGTCGCCCCCATATCGCCCCTTCGCTCTATCGCTCCCCTAAATATCTCAAATCGACCCCCGGGGGGCGATCGCCCCCAGGTTGGGAATCACTGGCTTAGACTATGGAATATTAACAGACCCGAAGTATGCTCATTAAATTGTTTGGTCTGCTATTTACTCTTAATTTATTTTTTTATTTTCGTTTATTATCAAGACATAGGTTTTTATGTAGCTTATATATCTTTATAATAAAATTTCTGAAAGAACCATTAATATTTGACAGTAAACAAATATGTTATTCATTTGCTTTGCGATTCTATGAAAGATAATATCAGTTACAAAGAGAACAGAGCAGTTCGTCATTGAAATAATGGCCGAAATAATTCCACAATTGTAACAACAGCAAAGGATTGCATATGATCCTGATTTTCGGTCAAATAAATGCATTACTTTAAATGCGAGCGTTCACCGTCAGTGCTACGCTCTAGGCGAGGAGACGGTGCGATGGTTTCCGTTATGAACGCACCCCTTACTTAGCATAATTAAATAGAGAAAAATACAATACTTGGGTCATGTGTTAAGAGGTGAAAGATATGAATTACTCCAAATAATATTGGAAGGTAAAGTGTGGGGCAAAAGATAGGTTGGAATACTCCAGAACTCGTGGCTGAAAGACCTGAGGAGATGGTTTGACTGCTCATCCACAGAAATGTTTCGTGCAGCAGTTTCCAAAGCTACAATTGCCATTTGGATCGCCCACCTTCGAAAGAAGACGGCGCAATAAGAAGAAGATCTTTTGTTAGAAGCTGTAAATATTCTATCTAGCGGAATTTACTTCCTTGTTGCTTCGAGAAAGACAGAAAAAGCGCGTGTTCTGTAATCTGTCACATTACAGAACAGTGTTCCACAAGATCCTATCAAAGCAGGTCAGAGGATTTCCTAATGGCGACTTCAGAGTCGATAGACTAAATAAATAAGTTAGATGTTAGGTGTATAAAACATAATACATATATGTATTATGTTTTATACAAAATATCTATCTATCTATCTAATTAGCCTTCTTCGGTTTATCTTTGGACATAGGCCTCCCCAATCCTTTTATTCTTCTCTGTCTGCTGCTATAGTCATCCACCTAGAGAATACGTGCTTCTCGAGAATACGTGCCTTAATAGGATATCATCTGCCCATCTCATTTGATCAGGTATGTAAAACGCATGTGTAAACAAAAAGAATTACTAAGAATAATCAAAGAGAGGAAAATGCAATACTTGGGTCATGTGCTAAGAGGCGAAAGATATGAATTACTTCAAGTTATACTGGAAGGAAAAGTACAGGGCAAAAGATCAGTAGGAAGACGCCAGAACTCGTGGCTGAAAGACCTGAGGAGATGGTTCGACCGCTCATTCGCAGAGATCTTTCGCGCAGCAGTTTCCAAAACTACAATTGCCATTTGGATCGCCAACCTTCGAAAGGAGACGGCGCAATGAGAAGAAGATCTCATTTGGGGCCTTCCTCTGCTTCGTTTATATTCTCACGGTCTCCAACTCCAAGAATTTTGTTCCATCGGTGTTCTTTTTGTCTTATATTGTGTCCTGCAAATCTCCATTTAAATTTTGTAACTTCTTGTCTAACATCCCTCACTTTTGTTTTCTCTCTTATCTACTCGTTTCTCTTTTTATCCATTAATCTTATGTGTAACATTTATCTTTCCATTGCTGTTTGGGTTTTAATGATTTTGTCCATGTTTGCTTTTGTAACTGTCCACGTTTGGGAACCGTAAGTGAGAACAGGGAGTACGCATTGATTGTATACTAAAATATATGTAAATTTAAATGTAACTATGTTAAGTGCCATACAATAAATAAATATGTTGCTCTACAAAGACGATAGAGATATCGTATTGCGTCGGTGTGCGAGATCAACAAAAATTAAATAGAAAAACCCATTGGCGATAATATTGCTTATTTTGTGTTGCTAGTCGCTTATTATCCGGTCTGAGAGCCGCCTAAGTAACAGAATTCTTCCATTCTTATGTTGCATGTAGATATATTTAGTTGTGTGTGTATTAATCAGAGGTGTTTGTGAATGGGGATATAATTACAGTGTTATATAATTACAGTCTTCTGGTATAGCTCGTTCTTGCCATAGCTATATTAATATTTTGTAAAAAAAGTTTACAAATGTTTGACCGCTTCATTGAACTATTTCTGGGGGTAGGTTGTCTGCTCCAGGTAACTTGTTTCTGGCTATAGAGGCTCAATTGCTGTATTTACTTCTTCTAAAGTTAGTAGCCCAGTTTCGTCCTGTTCTAGTTCTATATCATCTTTGCTGTCAGTCCATCAAGTAGCGTACTAAAGGGTTTCTCCCACCTTTTCAGCATATCTACTCTCTCATTCAAAAGTATTTCATTATGAGCTTTATCTTGGATCGCTTGTGACTTGATTATCTTTATTTTTGTGTTAACTTGTTCGTAAAATTTTTTTTGTTCGTGTTCCGTCTTTGAGCTTTCCATTTCTTCAAACTCTTTATTGATTTGTTGGCGCTTTTTCCGTTTCTGCTTTTGTTTTTCCTCTCTTCTCTTCACTCGATATTTTTTTAAATTGCTCCTCTAGTCTTCGCGCCATTCTGGTTACCCGTTTGCATTTCTCATCAAACCAGTTATTCGCTGCCATTTGTGTACCTCACCCAACACTTTATTACATCTACACATATCTTTTGCGGCGTGATTTTTATAAACTACCAATTTAAGTTAAGTTCAAATACGATTCCAGATATTTATAAACTTCAATTATATAACGATATAAATAAAGATGGCAAGAAGAATGGAACAACAGGGAGAATGTGACACAGTGGACGAAACTGATCCCAAGAGATTGGGTGGACTGTGGCCAAAGGCGACTGGATTATTTCCTGATGCAGGTGCTTACAGGAGACGGATGTTTTCGGGCCTACATCAAGGTTCGGAAAGGCTGACAGAGATAAATGCCTATACTGTAGATACTCGGACACTGTGACACATACGATTTTAGATTGAAGCAGATGGATAGTAGAAAGGAACAGAATGGAGAGAGAGACAAGTGTAAATTTTGTTAAAGTGAGAGAAATGATTGAGAGAATGATTACAAATAAATCAGGTTGGACCAACATACATACACAGCTATATCCATGCAGTGATCAAGAAAAAGGAAGAGGAAGAAAGACAGCTGGATCAATAGCAAAGGTAAGAGTAAAAGATGCTGGAAGTTGAAAGTAGAGAAGTGGGTTACACTGTATGAGTTAGATAGGCGTGAGTCAGAATGTGGGAAAGAAGGAAATGCCCGTCAGGCAGCGTCCTGGACTGAGATGTCTTGAAGATTCCAGACCCCCCCGAAGACGAAAAAAAAAAGAAGTTAAATAACGATATGCTTATTTAAGCAATTCTAGTTGACAGTGTAAATTTATTATTTATTTGATTCAAAAAATCCCTAGTGCAGCTTTGTACCCATGTAATATTAATTTTACCAATATTTTTATCGCAACGATCCGTTATTTTGTCCATGTTTGCCAATTAAAATATTTTAAAGTAATTAATTCAAGTTGGCTATAAAGCCTGCATTTTCTTTCAAACTGCCTTAAATAATTTTATTATGTATCTCAAATAAACATTGGTGATAATGTTTAAATAAAATAAAATATTATAAATATAATAAAAAGCATCTCCCAATGTATAAACCAATGATCTACATAATTATTCTTGCATGTTACCGTCCCAAGTTACATCGGACACTAAACTTCTCCAAGCCGGAAATTGGTCAACACCGAACTCAATCAACGCTAACACGTTTCCTGTGTATACTTTGTAACAACTTTCTCAAAAGGCTTAAGTTACATACGAGCTAAAAGAGTCAAGCCAGCACAGAGGATCAAAATGTTGTGAAAGAGTAATAAGAAACTGCACTTAACCCATTTTCCGCGATTTTCTCCCGTGCACCTAATGGTTTTCCGATAACTTTTCCACCGAGGTCAAAGCTATTAGCTGATAGTCTTTTGTCTTGTGATTTCGACAGATCTCCTCAATCATCTAGATAGCCGGGGATTTCGGAATGGAACGCAAAGGGAATCGAGAAACATCCTTCGATTCATATGCGTACGTGTCCGAATATACTAGAGGGACGTCCCAGAAGTTTTATTTATGTATATCTTTTACCATATATCCAATAAAAAGACTTAAAAATGCTGCATTAAAATATATATGTCTTTCAAAAGTTCAAAAATGCAAGCACGATTATACAGAGTGTTTCAAAAAGGTATGTCATAAATTAAATCACGCATTCCGGGGACAAAAATAAATTGATTGAATCCAACTCACCTTAGTACAAAAGTGTACACAAAAAAGTTACAGCCCTTTGAAGTTACAAAACAAAAATTTTTTTTTCCATTATCTCCTAAACTACTTGACATTCTGTAATAAAAATGGACACGTTACTTTCTTGTTCTGAAAGCATTTTTCATAAAAAATGGAACAACAAAACCTAAACGCACAAAAAAATTTTAAGGATGGTGTGCAGCACTAAATCTCTACAAACTTTTGAGTACGTTTAAATCAAATGAATTTTGTGGCATCATTAGTTTAACACAATATTTTTAAAAAATTTGTGCCTCATCACTTATTTCAAAAAACAGTTTTAATTGAGTTACGGTCCCTTTTCATTAACCTTTACAAAATTACGTGCAAGTAAATAAACGGCTTAAATGAATTAACAAGTACAAAAAATGTCTATAACCTCTATAAATATGATATTACCATTAATGTTTAAAATGACCCCCATTTTCTTCAAACACATTCGGTATCGTTTTAATAAGGAAAACCGAATGCGCTGAAAAATCATATCATGACGAAATTGATTTGCAGCTTCAATTATTTTAACCCTCAATTGTTGTTCGTCCTCTATTGTTACATAATACACTTTCTCTTTCATAACCCCCAAAATCAAAAGTCCATGGGGTTAAGACCTGGACTTCTAAGTGGCTAAGAAATAGGTGCGTCACGACCCCTTCCAATCCACCGACCAGGATACTACCTGCAAAGGTATTCCCGGACTTCATTACTGTAATGCGGTAGAGCGCCATCTTGTAGAAACCACATATTTTGCCTTATTTTAATATTTACTTCGTCCAAATACTCTTGTAAATCGTTTGCCAAGAACTGCAAATAATTATCACCATTTAAATTGTTGGGAAGAAGTACTGAGCCTATTAGATTGTTATCCACAATTCCTGCCCAAACATTAACTGTGAAAGTCCTTTGGTGATTAGTCGTTTTTTTGGCGTGAGGATTTTCGTCGGCCCAAATGTGCTCGTGATGATGGTTTGTTATTCCATTTCTACTGAAGGTAGCTTCGTCGATAAACAAATAAAATTAACATTTCGAGTGTTTTCGAAAACATTAAAAAATTGATGACATTTTGTAGTTGAAAAACAAATTAAACAATTTGTAATAATATAACAGCCGTTGTGGATCCAAAATTTCTCATTTTGTAATATTAATGTCTATTCTAACAAAGCTATTTAATAAGAAACGATTATGGCAAATTTATATTGCCACCAACTGATTCCAAACATTCAACTGCCACGTTACTACTCAATTAATTAGGCTCTTTAATGCCGAAGCGAACAGAGAACGATCACATAGCCGTGGATAATTTTATTGTTCATTTTAAGACGCCAATAAATCGTATTTAACACTAAATTGGGTTACGTCGAAAAGTTTTTATTCGGTCTAAATGCTACATGATGACCAGCAAATTGTTTAACAATAATTGAATCGGTCATTTCAAAAACAACGTAAGGCAGAAATTATAGTTTTGAGTAAATCTCAAAAAACTGTTTTAAAGCGCTGTAAGAAAAACTACTTTAAAATTAATTGTTCAATAATATTTCACTATCCTGTACATTATGCATTACATATTTTTTGTAAAAATGGTTTGTTGTAAGTCATATTATGGTTTAAAAATGTTGTTGTAGAACAAAAATAAAAAAAATATTTTTTTTTGGAAATTTTATTGTCTGTATAAAGTATAAGCATTATTTATCATTAATTGTATCAGTAGTAGGCCACTGCATAATCTCTTCAAAAAATGATCTTCTTTCCTTTGGTATGTAATCCATGAGCTTGCGTATATCTTCAAGTTGGTAAAAATGGAATTCTATAACTTATTTTAAGTTTAAAGTTTTTAGTGATAAAACCATTAATATATTCCGATACTGTTGCAGTCTCTGGTTGGTGTGACGAATAAAAAATATGGTAGTGGTTTGAAATCTGGAAAGTGGTTTTTAATCTTTTTCTGGTCTGCCCATTCAATCTGTAGACAAGCTTGTTTTTTTGTAATGTTTAGGCCACCACTTTTTAAATTTAAAAATATTTGATGTTTCCACCATTTTAACAAGAAAATTATTGTGTCATGTAGAATTTACTATTGTTTCTGTATATTTTTTTGGGTGGTAAACACGGCCAAACTTTTTTATGACTCTTTTTATTGCCGCAAAGTTTCTATCGTTCGGCAAAAAGGAATGGCCAACGTTATGGAAAGTACTGGTTTACGGTTTAAAAACTTTCAGTACTACTAACTAGTAGAAACTACTAACGAAAGTAGAAATCTCGGTAGAAAGTCGGTTTTGACCGACACAGCTATCAGAAAACAAGTGAAGATGTTTCACAGCAGTAGTCACTTCAGACTTGATATAATCCATAAGAAATGAAGCAACTTCATTGGAACCCTTTCTGGCTTGACCCTCGTGGTAGGTTTAAAACATCCCTTGTTTTTTTTTACATATTGTGAATTCCAAAGACGTTGTAGATTAGTTGACGTAAGTAAATAGTCTCCTGTACAGGAATCAGTGGAAGTTGAAATTTTGCATATAATCAAACGTCAGGCCACGTACAGTGGCTTCTGTCTTGCATATCTCTGCAATTTCTGCTATTTTATTGCAAAAGTTCTTTGCACGCCTTTTATGTATAGATCATTCCGCAACGGCTACGCGCTTCGCTGTCTCGTTTAAAGATGGACTCTTAATTTTTATTTCTAACTGTTCACATTCAAAGCACGTGTCTACCTGTGGACGTTCAAAAGATAGAGAAAAATATTCCTGGAAAATCTTTAAATAAAATTTATACTTTACCGAATTATTATCATTATCAGGAAATTTGGCACAAATAGGCCATACATAATTCGCACATTCAATTTTTTGTCTAAGTAATGCTTTTCTTTCCTTATGAGTCTTAATCTGTTTCGTCTCTTTTTTACTTGACACTTTCCCATCTTAACCATCTTAACCTTAAAATTTACCCACAGTCTCCTGGTTTTCTTGCAGATACAACATTACCCTACCAATGAAAAAGACAGTTAGGATTTGATTTCACGTACAGTGCGTCTGTGTATATACGTATTTCGCCCTTATACGCAGTTCGCCCTAATAGGGCTTTTTAGAGGCGCCTATTCACAGTCGATCTGAACGTGAAAATAAATCTTTTCTGTCTTAGGAAGCAACTCTAACATGGCTTCGTATAGACGCAAATAGCGACATCTGATATTAAAATCCGTAAACTAATTTTCGAAACCAAATTCAGATTTTTGCTTTAATCTGTACCTGCTAAGAATTGCAAGGCAAAACAGACGTTGATAAAGATGTTATTAGAGACATGGGGAATCTAAAAATTGCATTCCACAACATATCTCCTCAACTAAGCAAAAATCCTTAACGAATTGGTTTGTAGTACTCGTACAGAGTATATCGGAATAAAAGGAAAAAGACAGTTAAGATTTGATTTCAATAAGGCGGTGTATCCGCCTTATACGTATTTCGCCCTAATAGGGCTCTTCAGAGACGGATATTCACAGTCGCTCTGAACGTGAAAATAACCTTTATAATTATATTAATACCTTTATTAATTACCTGTATAATTTTAATATTCTTCCCTACACAGTCTCACTTTTATAATAATTTCTGACTTATAATTGTCTTTTTTACCTTTTTCTTTGCTTTTTTCTAAATTCAGATAATTATTCGTACCATTTATTACAGCCATAGTTTTGTTTACAAATGACAAGTCCGCGCCGAAACAACATTAGTCAATGGTGCCAAAAATTGACTCATGTTTTTTCTGAAAAGACCGAATCAATTGTAAAATTATTTTTGTAAATTATGATTAAAATGCAATCAAACGAAACGATATCAATAAAAACAATCCAAGGACTAGTGGTTTACTGACGTGGCGTTTGGGTGGGAGTTTGTGCAAAGATTCTTCATGGCGGAAATTGGATAAGTAAACGGAGCAGACGATGTTTTATTTAGATGTATACATCTTGAAGGCAATGGGGTGCCGTTATATATGTTATTGAGACAATTTGGGCGCTTTTCAATTTCTACGTTTTCTCGGATAATTCTTGGTTTATAGAAACTTATGTGGGCTACAGTTCTGGAATTTAGACCTGTATGGAGATGATTTTCTCCTAGAGTTGAAATTAAATCAGAATTGGAATATTTATAGATCCTATTTTAGATTCTTCGATTGTTTTGGCCTATGTAAGATTCTAGGCAATTTGTACAAGGAATATTATAAACCCTTTTATTTGGAATATTGTCTATAGCGTATCGGATGAGAGATAAACAGTTTCGAGAAAAAACAGCATTGGTCAGAAAATTGGTCACTGTATATGCGAAAAATGCATGGAACAATGAAAGAACAAAACCAAAACAACGGTACAATGGTAAACATTTAAAATACAATGTCCAAACCTATTCGGCTATATCGATTTAAAAGCTAGGTACTGACGCAAAGATATAATTATAAATTTATGCTAGCGAATTGAAATGTATCAAAAGAGTTTTTTTATCATTACAAGACTTGCAAGATAAAAAATGGGGAAATGGGGATGTAAGAAAAGAACTGAATATGAAGTCTATCATTGAGGATATAAAAAATACAGGGCAACTAGGAAACATAATATATAAACAGAATTGTACTTGCAGCAGTACATGAGATGAGCTTCAAATTGAAACGAGTCTAAGAAAAGAGGATTTACGTTTTATTTTGTTATTTAACTTCACTTTAGAACATGCAGTTAGAGAAGCACAACCAGATTTAACAAATAGCTTCGATGCCTAGGGAGGGAAGGTACTGTTAGCTTTTGCTGACGATGTCGACATAACTGCACAATCCACCGGAAATGCGAAAGAAGTTTTTACTCTTTTTTCAAGCGTGCTCAGGCAAATAAGCCTTAAGGCCAACGAGGATAAGACCAAATACATGGTAGTTACCAAAAATTCAATACTACGAATTAAACAAAACATTTCGATAAATGGATTCAATTTTCAAGTTGTCAAAGAATTCAAATACTTTGGAGTAGCGATAGTGATTTCCTATCGACACTACTTAAATTCAAATTGTTCTTAGAGACAGCTAAAACTAATTTCACCGTGAATATTGAAGCAGCGTGAAACTACAAAAGTATTCATCTTTGAACAGAATATCCTCGAAACGATATTTGGACGAAGACATTGCCAGAAACTCCAAGCACTCTATGGAAAGGAAAACACTACGATACGTTAAGGCAAAACGGATAAGATGGGTAGATGTACTAAGATCGAATAATGGAAGACTACTAAATACAGGTCAGTTGGTCGCCCAAGAAAAAGATGGAAAGATTCATTAACGAGTGATCTATCTAAGATAGGGGTGCAACAATGGGATATTGCTGCACAAGATGGACAAGAGTGGAGGAAAGTAGTAAACGCGACCAAGATTCACTTGAGTTGTAGAGAAGTTGTTGCCAAGAAAAAAGAAGAATAACCAGCTCGGTGTTCTCTAGTAAGCCTAGGCATTATTAGGTCTTTTCGATTGCAAATTGATATTGCGATACACGAAACTGTCAATTTTTAATAAATCTTATAGTTAAAGAAAGAGATAAGGTTTTTAGACGTTTTGTTTATTTTCGCGTGATTTTATTTTTGATAAGTAAAGGAAAAACAAATACTTACAATTCTGCAATACAACACAATTTTAGCCCATCTTCGGTTCTTCAGATATACAAATATAGTACATGATATGTACTATATATTATATCACTCTCCTGAATACAGTGATGAGTGTCTTACCACCCGGCAAAATAGCGGAAAGGATAGAAGACAGATTAAGCTGTGAGATAGTACGAGATAAGGCTAGTATTAGAGGTGTCTGTTTGACTTCAGTCATAATTATACGGATGACCTCGAAAATATTTTATTTTAATAATTTCTGATGTTAGAATAAATGATTAAATATATTAAGATATATTATAGTAAAAAACATTAATTAGTAGCGATTTTAAATTATAAATTTTGTAAGTTTATTTAATAATAAAAATAACTCAACTGAAATATTTGACTAAACTAAAGGTAGGTATGTTTTGTCCGAAAACAATTATTGTATGTAAAATTGGAGTAATAGTTAGAGACGTTATCTATTGACAAGAAGACTGAGGTTCAATTCACACCAAGGGTAAAATTTTTGTTTTACTCAAAAATATCAAAAATAATAGAAAATATGATACGTATTAGGTAACAAGCTTTCGAAAAATTCATTATTTACAATTTATTCTTATTTCAATGTTATAAAATAGAAATACAAAATATTTCAAATTCAATTCCAGTTTTACAGTCTTTAGTTGTGAATGGAAAATAATCCATTGAAGATTGTTTAATGTCAAGTCCATCACTAAATTCTCAGTGTTAATATCAATTCCTCTGTACAGGTAATGATTTTTAAAACAATTGACGACATTGGAATGGATGCGCGCGAACAGCTTCCTGCTTTATAGCTAACCAAATCATCAAGCCTTCAAGTTATCAAATAATAGCACACCGAGAAGTGTTATTTACGGTAAACAGAAACTTTTTATTGAAAAAACAATTCGTGAAAAGGATTTTAACGGTCGAGGAAAAAGTGCAAATTGTTGTCTAGCATGTGAATGGATTATCAGACAACATGATTAGACAACAATTTGTAAATATGTTTCCAAATAGGCCTGCTCCATCACGATCAACAATTCAGTCTATTATACTTATTTTTTTTACTTATGGATCCGTGTTCGCTCCAAGAGGAGTTCGCAGACGAAGGGAGGTAAATCCAGATTTGGAACTAAGGGACACTTTGATTTGTGCAAGTATTGAGCAAAATCCTACCCAATGAACATCTCGTCTCGGAGAACAATATGGAATTCCAAGATTTAGAGTAGGTGAAATTTTTTAAAGACATCGATACCGTCCCTATAAACTTCATAAATCCAACGAACAATTCCCTGGGGATCAATATAGACGTTTAGAATTTTGTCAAACTGCAATGGAAATGTCACATCAAGATGAACATTTTTTAGAGAGCATTTTGTTCACCGATGAATGTACGTTTTCATTGCATGGCCGTCACAATTCAATCAATGCTAGGTATTGGTCTCGAGGAAGTAGGTTGACTGGGCGGAAATACTTGGAACTTCTGCAAAATGAAATTGTCCCAGCCCTTCGTAATTTACCAATAACTTTCGATTCCATATGGTTTCAACACGATGGTTGTCCTGCACATAATTCTCTCATCGTCAGTGAATATCTCAGTGCGACTTTTCCTAATCGATTGATTAGTGGCCACGGAGATATTTTTTGGCCTGCGATCTTGCACCTTGTGATTTTTTTATTTGGGGATATATCAAGTCCAAACTATATGAGAGATATAACGATAAGAACATCGTGCCTTGAACTCTGATCCATCAGACTTTTATAATTCTTTAGTGACAGTTTAGGTTATTGTTCTGCTGCCAATGAAGGCTTATTTGAACATATTGTAAATACGTTTATTTACAATATTTTTTTATTTTTGTAGAATTTTTACTTATTTAAACATTTTTTAAAAGTTCTTTTAATTTTGAAGAATTTTTACTTTTATTTTCGAAAGTACGACGATACTGTTTTGTCAATAAGATTTTTTGTTTTAACTTTAAACACTTCTAATACTAGTAACGACTGACATAAATGTTTAATGATTCAAAGCAAAGCGATCTTTGCATAATTTCAAATTATTAAAAAAAAAAAAGAAAATCACATGTGGGTTTTGAACTCTAATCGTCTGCGATGTCTGTGTCGCAATGTCGAATTCTTACCACTAATTCACGAAGGATTTATAATTATTCTGTCACAAGAGTGTATGAAACTCCTCAAATCATAGTAGAAATTATTCTTGGTTAATAATTTAAAACTTTAGATTAAATAATCACTATTAATTAAATTATTTTATTCACATTTTTGCTTTATTGTGGTCAATCAGTTTTTACTGTATGCGAAATTAAAAAAATGGAAATACGTGACACATTCGACGTTACTCATAATAATTATGACCGAGGTGATTTAGCTCGAAGCTAACGTCTAAAGGTGTGAGACTATCGCTAGTGATAATGTAATGTAATATAAATTATAGGTTTCTCCGATTATTTCTCACCTCTACGAGTTTTATCTCTTTTTATTTCACAAGGTAACTGTGTTTTCTATCTCTTACGTTAAAAAGCCGGGTGGTAAGACACTTATCACTGTATACATACAAAAAATCGTAGCTGTTACAGAAATTACAACTATTTTCATCCAAGTGAGTTTTAAACTTTAAGTTTGTTGTCAAGTGATTTGTTAAACGCTAGTCAGTTCATTTGTCAAACTCAGACACCAATTTAATCAATTGTTTTCGTTCATTCGTCAAGGATTTCTCTTTAAAGCGGCTTTCCCTTGGAAAGATGGATGCCCCACTTTCTAATATGATAAATTACTGCCCGAATCGCCTACTCCGATTCAAGCGGTTTTACTTCCATTCAAACGGTTTACGTAATTGCAAGTTGGCGGCTTTCCTATCAATAATACAAAGCATCAATCATTAGATCCTATCGTATACAGATAATCCACCAGATATCCACAACTATCCGAGAAGTGTATCCCTTTTCCATTAATTCAGGACGGAGGCTTTAATGGAAAAAAAATGAAAATTCATCAGGCAGAAAAATTGGTTTTAATAGCGGAGTTTGGATTCTGGGAAAATTGTCCGCTTGGACGCCGCAGATATATATGGTAGTGACTAATAATACGATACTTTTTTAAATGCTAAATTTTAATTAAAAGTATACATCCTGCTTCTAGTATTATGCTTATCAATTTGTGTATAGAAAGAAAACAAAAAGTTGTAAGGAGCATCAAAACTAGAGAAGAGACAAACTATGGTAGTTCATTTTGCATACACGATTTAGAAATACAGGACAGCAAAATATTTATGACAAAAGGGTACATCAGCTTTTATTCAGAACTTTTCAATACAGAAAAGTATAAATATTGACAAGTTCTTGTCTCAGTTGCCTTCTTAAGCAGGACTTAAATTCCACAAGGAAAATAAAATTCCTGTAGTTGAATGTATACCATAAATCACAAACGTTTTATTTAAAAATCCTTTATAAAAGGTATATAATTAAAAAGACCCTTTCGAGATACATCACAGAAAGCTTTCGGACTAATAAGTCCATCATCAGTGCATTTACCAGGTGTACATAAGGCAAGCCACTAATTTTGGGACAAAGACCCTTAAGATGATATAATATTTATTACATCTTTCTTAATAAGTTTTTAATAAATACCCTATAATTGGCAACGTAAGACTTGAGGATCAATTTGGGGATTACTGAGCCTAAGACTTAAATTGACCTGAAGCTGTAATAAATGACAAATTTTGTACCATCTGACGGATTTTTTTAAGGACTTAACTCAAGTAGACCTGGTAAATGCACTGATGATGGACTTGTTAGTCCGAAAATGTTCTGTAATGTAGCCCGAAACGGTCGTTTTAATATATAATATACATATATATATATATATATATATATATATATATATATATATATATATATATATATATATATATATATATATATTGTTATGATATGTAAAATCGAGAACAATATTGGGTTGATTAAAATATTTCAAAGTTCAAAAAACATTAAAATAATTCAGATAAGTAGGATAATAACCAACAAACATTTCGAAGAAGGAAAGTTATTAAATTCTTGGATTACCTGTACTAAACAAAAACTAAGCTATACATAAATTATTTCTTTGTTATACTTGAGTGACCCGCATAATTTTAAGTGAAATCCAAAGACAATTGAACCGGGTTTTTCCAAATACATTAATGCAGTGATTAAAGACAATAGAAGAGATTTTAGAAAGAGGTTTTTGTTAGTTTTTAAGAATTATAGAAAAATATTATTTGCAAAAAGTTTTAGGAAATTTTATAATTATAGGTAAAAATTTGTTTGTTATCGAAATGAAAAAATGGGGAAATTGTGACGAGTTTTGATTGGCGGAGATTGAAAAAGGTGGGATAGGTATGTAGGAATGAAAGTTTAGCTAGATTTAGGAGAGAGAAAAGATAATCAGTTGGTTTTCAAAGTCTGTAAGACGAACAGGGATTGTTCTCTGGCGGTTCCCGAGAATTAGCAAGCAGTAGTGTTGAATGTTAGTGAGTTTTTGTGGAGTTAGTGTATCTGACAGCAGCTGAAGCAGCAAAATATTGTAAGTCATATTTTTCTACTTATATTCCAAGAGTCACTGTTCAGGCCAACTAGAGATTCAGTTTATCGTAAAGAGAAGATATTCCAAGAGTCATTTTTCACTCGGGCCAACGAGAGATTCAGTTTATCGAGAGGAGAAAGGCTATCATAATTTGAATGATTTGTGCTTTTGAAGGAGATCATTAAGGACGATATACTTGCAACAATCTGTTGTAAGATTGCTGATTACATAGGGAGCGGTTGAGAGGAGATAATATAGTCTACAAGGAACAAGGATTTGGACCACTCATCATCAGAGAGAGATATTTTTGTTTTCTGCAGTTTTTTCTTTTATTGATAACACAATTTTTACACTTAATTTAGAAAGGATATAAATATTTTGATTAGGAGAGTTAGAATAGTTTGGGATTTTGAGATTTCAATTAATTTTGTTTGTACCATTAATTTTGATTGTTCACGTACGTAGAACAAAATTTTGAGAATCATTATATGAGATTTGTTTATTGAAAACTTTTGAGTGTGAATTTATTTCATTATTTTTATTTCAATATATAGTGTTAGATCATATGTGTTTTTTATTATTCCGGTATTCTTTGGACCTTACCTTTCACATGTGATAGCATAGATATTGAAGCACGAATTTAACCCTGAGATAAAAGAATTAAAAATTGTGATAGAGTCATAATCATATCATTTAAATAATTTTAATTAATAAAAAAAAATTTATTAGCTAATTATTGCTTGGCGCACCAAGACTTTAAATATCACAAAAATATATATATAATACATATAAAGGATTTTTAAATAAAACTCTTAAGACTTAACTATTATCTTGTGTGCTTGTATACTTTCTTAAGTTCTCTATTTCTCTGACTCGATGTATTTGTGCATTTTCATTAATTGTTGGGACATGTATTTTTCTTAACGCTTTCCGTTCGAAGCACCGTAATTTTTCTTCTGTGTATCGGTCTTATGACAGTTTTAGAAATATGTATCCTAGTTTTTCTAAAAGTTTTATCGTCTATTATTATTCCATCCAATTTTATGACTCTTTAATAAAGAACACTAGCAGAAAAACAACAAGGTTTTATTTCGGGAAAATCATGCACCGACGCTATATTTATAATGAGGCAAGTGCGAGAGAAATCATTAGAATACAAAAAACCGGCATATCTTTGTTTCGTGTACCTTACGAAGGCATTAGACCAGGTTAAATTAAAGGACGTTATCCACTTATTGTACGCAAGAGAGATACCCCTAGGAATAATCAAAACGATCGAAAATATCTACCAACACAACACAATAAAAGTAAAAGTGGAAGATAAACTAACTGGCATATATGACATCTATATTTATGAAAGGAGATAGAAAACGATGCGAAAACTACAGAGGAATAAGCGAATTATCATCAATAGGAAGATACTGCGAGAAAAGATAGAGCAAGCGATAAAAGGCAAAATCGGGGAGGATCAGGCAGGCTTCACGGCAGGAAGATCATGCATAGACCACATATACACACTGGAACAACTGTTGGAAAAGAAAAAACAAAAAATAGAGATATACACTTGGCATTTGTGAACCTGAGAAAGGCGTATGACTCTGTACCAAGGTCAGAACTATGGGAGGCAATGTACAAATTAGAAATACAGACGGAACTCATAGAAGCTACAAAAGCTCTGTATAAAGAAAATAAAGTGTCCATTAAAATGGGAACAAGAATCATAGGAGACTTTACCACAACAAAAGAGCTCCTGCAGGAGCTCCAACATATTCCACATCTCCAACCATATTCAAAATATACTTAGAGAAAGCCTTGACTACATGGAAAAGAAAATGCGAAGGCATGGGAGTACTGGTACGGAACGAATACCTATATACGTTAAGTTTTGCAGATGATCAAGCAGTGATTGCACAAGACCAAGACGACCTCTCTGCATGATTAAGAAACTACAAGAAGAATATACCAAGGCTGGCCTAGATATGAACCTCGCGAAAATAGAGTACCTATCGACAAGTGAAGAAGACATAGAAGATCTACAGATTGATGACAACGTAACAATCAAAGAAAAGGATAAATTCAAATACCTGGGGTTGATAATCACGAAAAAGGCAACAACAGAGGAAGAAATTACACAAAGATTAGGACAAACAAGAACAGCAATCCGACAACTTAACTCAGTATGGTGGGATAGACACCTTAATATGAAGACAAAAACGCAGATTTATAAAACATTACTGCGAAGTATTATGACATATGGGGCTAAAAATTGGATCATAAACAAGAAAAACAGCAGTAAGATAGTAGCAACAGAGATGGAATGCCTGCGAAGATGCTGCAGAGTAACAAAAATGGATAGGAGAAGTAATCACGAAATAAAGCAAAGAACATCAATAGAAACAGACATACTAACATATATAGAACAAAAAAGACTAAAGTGGTATGGACACGTAAGAAGAACTAGCGACAGCAGATGGATAAAGAGAATAACCGAATGGAGCCCCATAGGAAGGAGGAAAAGAGGATGACCCCGGAAATCCTGGAGGAACGAAGTAGACGACGCCATGAGTAAGAGAGGACTAAACGATGGAGAATGGAACAACAGAGAGAGATGGAAACGGTTGAGCGAGGGAAGGCAGTGAATACTGTAGAATCCCTAAATATATATATATATATATATATATATATATATATATATATATATATATATATATATATATATATATATAAACTAACTGGTCCTATTGTAGCTGGCAATGAGACAGGACTGGGAGGAATTTCATATTGTTCATTATGATTATGGATGAAATATTAAAGAAAGTAAGAACTAAAAAACGATACCAAATGGGAGAAAAACAACTTGACATAATCTGCTATGCAGACGGCGCAATGCTACTCTCTCAAAGTAAAGATGATTTACAACGTATGCTGCACCAATTTAATATACCCACCAGAAAATTTAACATGTTAATTTCCCAAAAAGATAAAATGCATGGTTATAACAACAAATTTACTCAGATGTAAATTGGAGCTTGAAGGTCAGATAGAACAAGCGATGAAGTTTAAATATCTTGGCATCACATTATCTAACTACGGAAAGCTCTAAACAGAAGTGGAAGATCAAGTAAATATCGCAAACAGAGCTGCAGGTTGCCTGAATGAAACAATATGAAGAAATAAAAATATCTAGAAAGATATGACAGGCAGAATTTACAAGACAGACATTCGACGAATATATGATAAATGACAAGGTCGCATACAATGGCTATATATATATATATATATATATATATATATATATATATATATATATATATATATATATATATATATATATATATATATATCAACAAGAGAAATCATAAGATTTCTTACCTGGCGAAACTGAATTCAAGTCTTTACCACTGTGCTTTCTACAACTTGCAAAGCAAACAGATTGATGAATTGGTCGGCAAAAGAATCTAAAATATGCATTCCACAAGCCGTTTATCATGGTCAAAATTCGTAGTGAATTTAGTTTCTGGTACTCCAAACAGAGTAAAGAAATAAAACATAATGACGATATTAGATTTTTATTTCGATGCAGGGTGGCGGCAAGCCGCTTATACGTATTTCAACCTCTTTAGGTCTTATGAGAGCGGCATATGCCACTGCTCTGAATCGAAACAAAATCTATCCCATCTTAGGACAATAATTATCGAAATAATTATTTATAGACGTAACAACGCCATCTAATATTAACAAGAGAAATCATAAGATTTCTGAACTTTCGAAACTACAGATAAATTTAAAACTGTTGATGTTGTCATGGTAACTTTAAAACACGCGCGTTTTTTAAAGTTTGATTTCAACACGCTACGGCGTACTTTAAATAAGCAAGATGGAGTACCAATAAAAAAAAATACAGAAAACATAGTATGAAGCTTCGCGCTAGTCTACTGTACTGCCTACTGTATCATCTTTATTATTTTGTTTAAGAAGCCAAAATATATTTCAGTTGGTCACTGAACAGTGATCAGTGGACTACATTTAATTATCAGCTATTACATCAATAATGACGAACGAATATTTACGAATATATCAGAACAGAAAATAAACCAAACAAAATATTGTACTATATAAAATAAATAAGGAAATTATAATAATTTATGTATAATATAAATCATATCGTCATACTAGGTAATGCTTTTTATTACAGGTCCAGTGGAAGATTTGAGAATACCCTTAAACAAAAAAAAAACGTGGACGGGAAACATCAAAAGAGATGACTTGGTTGTTGCAGAAAACATGTAAGTTTAATAAAATGTATTAAACAATATTATGTATAGTTCAGTCGTCAGAGATTTGACTCCTAAAAATCGTAAGAACAAGCTAAATTTTGCGCAGAATATCAATTTTGAGACCCCAAAAACGATGCAAAAAGATTACCACTTTAACCCCCCGGCTTCCCCCTCAAACCCCCCTTGTAGGGGAGTAAAAACCAAAAAAAATCGATTTCGATTTATCAAAAATCTGAACACCGTGGAAAAAATGTTTTAAATAAAAGATGTAGCTGAGATAATTTTGAACAAAAATGGTAATAAACACTTATTGCTTAGAATGAACCGTTCTCTCAGAACCATCGCTTCAAGCGACGACCGGCGATTTTGAATGTCAGTTCCGCGCGCGAAATGAATGCTCAATAAAAGTGATATCAGTTCGACGGTAAAAAATCGATATCTTTTAATCAGTGTCCTATGAACAAAAATCAAAAATGCGTTTTATAGGTGAAGAGTGTAGCTTTCGTATGCATTTTTTGTATTTTGCCGCAAGTCAGTTTCTATTTCTATTCTATTCAATAAATAAACTTTTTATTTAAAAGCGCGATTTTTGCCATTTTTTACGATTCTTCTGAGATGAATAAAATTTATTACTTTCATTGACCAGTCGTATTAAAATTTCCATTTTTGGAGAACAGTATTCAAAATCTATAACATGAAAATTCGATGTTGATTTTTGGCAACATATATGAGGCATTTGAAATATTACTAAGAACGCAGAATTTCAACTTTTGCATTACAAATGATCGCACGTCGCGCAAAATGCCTCTAAGAAGACAATTTTGGCAAACTTGTAGAGAGAGTAATACTCAGCAGACTACAAGCTGAAACAGATAGACTAGATATAATACCCGAAGCCCAATTCGGTTTTAGATCAGAACACTCCAGTGAGCTACAAGTACTCAGATTAACAGAGTACATAGCAGCTGGATTTAATGATAAACAATACACAGGAACTGCCTTCCTAGATGTAAGCAAAGCTTTCGACAGAGTCTAGCATAAGGGACTAATCTACAAAATGAGAAAATACGGCTACAGCGGAGCAATGACAAGACTAATCTCTTCGTACTTAAGCAATCGTAATTTCAGAGTTCGAATAGAACAAGTCCTATCTGAACTTGGGAACCCGGAGGCTGGAGTGCCACAGGGAGCGGTACTGTCACCTCTACTATACACGATATACACAGCAGATGTACCTAGAACACCAGGTATATTACTAAGCCTTTATGCTGACGACACAGCGGTAGCGGCCAAACACAGAAATGTAGACATAGCGGTAAACAACCTACAAATAGCGCTAGATGACATAGAAGAATGGAGTTTAAAATGGAAAATCGCTATAAACTCCGAAAAGACACAGGCTGTACTTTTTCTATGCCGTATAGATTCTTGGTAAATATGTTTTTTTTTTCGCTTTCCCCTTCTACGTAGAAGGTTTTAGGGTAAAGCCCGGGGGTAAAAGTGGTAAACTTATTTGCATCTTTTTAAGCGTCCCAAAATTGACATTTTCGGCAAAATTCAGCTTATTCTTATGATTTTTAGAGGTTCAGTGGCATTTTCGTCTTTGACGACTGGAGTAGTAGGAAAATAAGGTTTATGTTATTTTCTTTATGTTTATAAAGGCGTGCAAGAAAATGAATTAAGTCGTAGGCGCTATAATCTTGGTTTTAACCCCTATATAGTGAACCTAATATTACTAGATCCATCAACATAAACAGGCTGCAGTGGCTAGGCCACATGAAGAGAACGTACGAGATGGAGCCGCCGAAACACATTTATAACCAAAGAACGGATGGAATGAGAAGGAGAGGCAGACCAGAGCACGATTTAAGGACCAGGTGAAGTAAATTGAATTAAGATGCACGAAATTGAAAAACCAAGGCGTAGAATAGGAATGAATGCAAGCTGATCCAGGAGCAGGCCAAGACCTACTACGGGTAGTAGAGCCAATGATGATGATGACTTAATGTGCATGAATAAATAAAAAAATGTCTAATTCAAACTTGGCGTTTCGTTTCGTTGTTTTAATAACTCAATTTACTGTAGTTACGGTCTAGTAGCCAGGTCCGATCTATTTACCAGATATTTCATTTAATCAGAAGTTATAACTCAAAACGTACACATTCATCATATTGAAATCGATCCAATGGTGGTCGTTAAAAAGACTAATATCTCCGAACGATACGACATTTTTGTTGTATAAACAAGGGTGCGATATTTGCCGATGTCGTTTTTCTGGATAAAAATAACTACCAAGTGAATTAACGTTGTTATGTTTCCATCTACGAAAACTCTTTCTTAGTTATTGGGTTAATAAAAGAAAAACTAGACATATTTTGAAAATGTCACGGTCCACTTAAAATCGCCTGAAAAAATGTGGCGCCCTTTTAAAAGTGGAATATTCTATTTGGTCTGAGTTTGATTTTTTGTTGTCTTAAATATCGTAAGATAGACAAATACTAGGGGTAATTCATATTAAAAGATTCTATATTTGGAGAAATGAGTATCTTTCTGAAATTAGGCGGTATAGATTAGAAAAAAAAAACTTCGAGGAACTAAAAATTTTGACGCTTACGTAGTGACCTATAGTGCAGTAGATCAATACTAAACGCTGGTACTTACGAATAGAAGAGTAAAAACTTAAGAGTAGAAGTCCAAAAAACGCGGCGAATAGTATAATTTTCAATAAATGCGACGAAGAATATTATTTATAATTGTATGCCAGGGAAAACTATGACCCGTAATAAAGCGCCAGCGAAAAGATTTACCCTTTTACTAGTGAAATTAGCCATTTTTGTTTGTGGTTCAACGAAAACTGTTATTACTAAAAAGCTTCCGGCGAAAAGAATTACTTTTCCATAAGTATCAGCGAACATAATCACATAATTCTGTGCCCTCAAAGACTGTTATATTGCTCTGCCTAATAATGCTCGGCGAAAAAATATATTTCTAAATTGGAGGCCTTAGAAGCCAATCAGTATGTCACTAAATATGGAAACTAAGAAAATTGACTTCTGTTAAAACTTGTAATAAAACAACGACTCCCATATAAGTACTAATCATGATTTTTATTGAAATTTAACATACCGATAAACTTAAATATAAGAAAACTAAATAAAAATAAAAAGCGTTTTTCTTTTTTAATACATTTAAACAAGGAAAAATGGCTTCTGCTAGGTGTCTACTGAACTAAAAAATAAAATAACGGAAAACAATTAGTCTATCTAATTATCCGAATCGTCACTGTCATCGTTAGACTCAAGTTGGGCCGATCACTGAAGTTTAAGCTCGAGGTTTAGTCTATTCGCATCACTCATCAGGTCATTCACCTGTGATCCATATTATGTTGCACATATCCAGTATTACATCTACGCCAATTTCTCCCATTGCTGAGTCTCCGCTGGTATGCCATCAATGGGATTTGGGGTTCTTTATTTCTTCTCTGAGTGCATGTTTCTTGTGTTCTCAGACTGATGTATCTTTTGAAGTGTCTTTGTATAATTCTGAGCAGTAATTTTACCAGGTATGTATGGTCTTGAATGGCTTGAAGTTGTGGCTTGAACTCTCGGGCCAAACTTTTTTAAATAGTTCATGACTTTCATGACGGTTTGCATGTTGCTCCAATTCTTGACACACGCTATTTCTATGGTTGTTTTTATGTCTGGTGTACATACATTTTATTTTCCTGATTAGCTCCGTTGTTTCTTGAGTATTGCTTCCTGTTTTTGTGGTATGTTGTAGCACAACTCTTCTTTTTTCCACTAATTCTAAGGTTTCCCCTGACTCCAATGTTTGTTCTTGTGGGTTTTACGCGTCTTCTAAGGTCGATCGCCCACGAAGAAACTGTTTTAAAACTACGATCTGAAACCGACTGCACTCGCAATGTCGGCAGTGTAAATGCACGAGGATTTGCCTACGAGGCGATCCACCTGAGACCAGTTTCTCACTAGTTTTCAACCGTTATTTTAAAACAGTTGCTTCGTGGGTGCTCGACCTAATATTTGTTGTTTTCTTTGTTTATCATTTTCATTTGGAATTCTTCTGCATTATTTATTCTAGCTGTTTTGTCTTAGCTGATATGTTTTTCTAGTTGTGTGTGGTTTGAGCTTGCAGTTCATATTTAGATGAGACTTACAGTCAAGATTAAATCGCAATTAACTCAAAAATATTAACTTGAATCTAATCCTATTTGAAAGATTTATTTTTATTTCGTTAACAACCAAAGGTGATCATCATTTGTTAATGCAACATTGTGTAGCTGTTACTCTTCTTTTAAAACTATGTTTAAAAAGCCTTATTTGTTTGTAATAATTAAATGCAGGGCTTAACTTCTGCAGATTTCAAAGGCGTCTTTTGGACTCGACCCGTAGCCTGCTCAACACTGCGACCTGAAAGATCTTTTGTGCTTACTCTGTATCAATGTCCAGTCCAGTAGATCTAGGAGAATCCTAAGAAAACCTATTATCGCTTTAGAAGAGACATTTGTTACCTGGTTAGATTCTAAAAAGTTCCAGATACTTATGGCGTCGGCGAACAATTGCCCTGCAGTTGAAGAGTTGCGAACAATACGTTTGACCGTTTTCTCTGCATTTTCGTAGAATCTTCCTCTTGTTCTGTCCACTTTGCCCATTTTTCTGAAGTTCTGAGACTATTTTTATTTTGCGATCAGAAGGTTCTAATAACTTTTTTGGTTGCGTTTTGCTTGAAATGTTTTCTCAGTATGGTATATTAAGTTCCTTTTTCCATTTTCGGACATCTTCCACTATGCCAGTGTTAGGTACACCGCAGAATATATCTGGCCCTATAAAAGAAATATCAACTCATTCTTGGGCAAGACTATAAGCAATCTCATTACTATCCATTCCTTTATGCTATAGTATTACTGGCAAGTGTTTATAAAATTTTTGGTAGTGCGTTGCAGGTCTGCGATTTGGGTAGATTTGCTCCTGAACAATATTAAAAACTTAGGTGGTCTTCCCTTTCCGGACTTTTTTGCAATATTGATCTCGAAAAATGGAAAATCTTCTTGCAGTATTTCTTTGTAGAAAATAGATTCCGGTTAATTTTTGGAATATCTGTTTTATATTCAACCAATTAACTTTTCCCCCTATATTATTGATTTTTCTATTAATGATGCTGTTTTCCAACATTCTTGCCGAAATAAATTTTTCATGTTTCATTTCAATTAATTAAAATGAATTAGTCTTCTTATCAATAGTAACTAAATTGATCCAATCTGCAGGACCATAAGTAAACTCTTTTTTCTTTGCCTCTGACTCAATAACCGCAAAATTTGCACCATTTGGAAGATAGCTATGACCTGAGGTAAAACATTTTGGTTGATTGAAGTTGCGTTTATTTCATGGTCTTGTACGAGTTTGATCAATGATAGACTTAGTTTAATATTTCGGTTTTGGTCTGTACAACACTTCGAATACAAAATGATATCACAATTTCTTGCATTCATTTTTAAATGTTTTGCCAGGCAGGGGGCAACTTCTTGTGAACCTCTTCTCGAGATCCCTCTGTTTCGTCCCACATAAACATGTACCCCTTATTGTCGTTGAAACTATGAATTCCCAAATTGTAAACATATAAGTTCATCTTATAATAAGCAACAGATGTGCTTAGTTTGGGAAAAGATAAAACTTTTTGTAGATAGAATGTAGGAGCATACATGTTTTAATTAGCTAAATTTTTATCTTTGTTAAGCTAATTTTTCGCAAGTCTGGCTATTTTGAGGGAAATTTATTTATCGGTTTTTGCTTTCTGTATATCGTTGTCGTTATTCTAAAATCTGATGGTATTTTTCACAGAATCGCATAACTGACAGGTACCTTTAGATGAAGGTTTGAAGTGAAGATTAAAATTTGAAAATAAAACATAATAGTACATTTTTTCTTTGACTGATTCTAAACCTTTCTGTTCGTATTTCTCTTTATAAAGTTGATACATCTTTCTAATATTTAAATCTGGATTTAAATATTTTCTATCTGGAGCATCACAAAGTGTATAATGGCTCTTATAGCAAGGAAGCTATTTCATGTGTTCCTTGACTTTCGTGACGTCTATTTATTGGTTGGTTCTGTATGATCTCTTTTGTCTATGCAAAAAGCTGGCCTCGTACTACAAGACAGTTTATAGATACGCCCCTCACTTACTTGAAAGGTATTTAAAAAATTTCCTTCGCACACGATTGGACATGACTGTAGTAGTTAAGTAATACTTTATTAATTTTAATCTTGGCACTCTTGATGCATTTCTGATGCGACGTTTTTGAACAGAGCTATTATAAATCAGTCCACGAAGATAAATGTTCTACTTTGTGTTGTCAGCTAACTTGTAAATTGAGTCAAAAATGAGTTGTTCTTCGAGTGTTATATTGGAAAAACAAAGACTTTTACATTTACAATCAACGTTTTAAAACGATTTGTGAGGCATATTCTTCCGGTTTCTATTCATATAAGCTTTGACACTATACCGTCGAATTACGTTGACTGTCCGTGTCGATTTTGTTGGATTCCTTTTGCGCTTTCTTCTTCTTTTTGGAGATTGTACCATAATGCCCCTCTTATTTTCAATCACATTATTGTCTGTCCGTAGACCATCTGCAGATAAATTGAAAACATCTGAAACAAATTTCAGTGGTCAAAGGGTGTAAGTCAAAAACACTTTTTTTTTCTTTGAATATGATGTAATTTAGTCACAATAATCATAAAAAAGACTGTTTTGTGTTTATCTTTAGTAATAATTTTAAAATTTAATCTATTGTTAACAGAAAAAGCCTAAAACACATTTTCCTAAGAAATGATATTTCTGACTTTTTGGTTAACAGTTACTTACTTGAATCAGATGAATTATTTCCCCTGTTAAGCACATATTCTGATGCACTATTCGAGTAAGAATCATTTTCTTCTAGTTTTAATAGTAAATCAACTGTGCTTTCATTTTCACTAACTATTACCGATAAAAAGCGTGAAATAAAACTGAGATCCCACTGCGACACGCCGAGATGGATTACACTAATTGACTTCCGATCATTTTTCAGTTTATTTCTGACGCTTAAGAAAGTACCGTCAGGTATTGGTTTTAGTTTCAAGCATTTAACTGTAAAAAGGAATCTTTAAAAGTAACTCAATTTTTAGTGAAAAGTGACTCACACTGATTGGCTTTTGAGCCCTCCAATACGTAACCACGAAGACTATAACTTCTCATACTGCGCGGGAAAAAGAATAACTCTACAATAGGTGACGGCAAACACAATAATTTCTGTTTGTATGTCCACGAAAACTATAGTGAGGGACAAGATCTATGCGAAATTTTAAAGACCAACCTGGTGATAATCCGCTATTGGTACCTATTGTAACACAGACTTCTAGAGAGACATTATAGAGTTGTACTAACCTTTATCCAAGATTCAAATAAAATTACCGAAGCAGTGTTGAATTTTGAATTATTAGTTTGTTTAAATGTTTTTACAAATTGAACGAAACAATGGTTTTTAGCAGTAAACAATCTCGCAATATACTATTAAAAAATACTTGCGTTCATCTTTTTCTAAACTTAGGACTGGCAAAATAAAATATTTTTCAGTTACGAAAATAAGTAGACATTTTGTTTTGTGGGTTCGTCAATGAACACTAATTATTGATATACACAAAAAGAAGTAAAAATTATTTCAAATCATTTTCATTAAATATTTTTGTGAAATGTTATCAAAAATATGATGTCTTTGTTTACAACATTTAAAAATAATTAAGAGAAATTCCTTCGGTTGACCTGAATACAAATTTACAAACAATTTTATATTTCCGGTAATGGCTAAGTACTTAATAAGTACATTTTCGTAGAATAAATAAATGGGTCGGAATCATTGTCACAATATTTAAATAACGGAATTATTCATTTTTAAGCAGTATATTTTGTGGTTCTTTCAGCCAGAGTTTGTCGAAAAAAAGTGTTATATATATAGAATTTATCAAAGAAAATTTCGAGGTGTAGCACCAGATCCTGATCCTGAGAAGATCATCGAAATGGCACAATATCCTACACCACAGAACGTAAAGGAAGCAAAGATTAGCATTTGCAAATTATTACAGAAAGCACAACAATCATTTTTCAGAAATATCGGCACCACTAAACGGACTGTCGAGAAAGGATGTAAAATTCGAGTGAGCAACGTTATTAAACGGTAATGACGAATCGGTAGCATATACCAGTACAACGCCCAACAAAGCAAAAATCAATCATCCTTACGACAGAGAAGGAATTGTTAACAATAGAATGGAGTATTGCCAAATGGTGACATTACCTTTAGTCGAGAGTGTGTAAAAAACTAAAACAAACAAGTATTTTTTATCACAAAAGACTTGTTCAGAAACTATCCCTGTTCCCGATACAAGGAACGCTCGTGCAATCTCCATACGGATGATAATATCGAATGAACAAGATTCGTTTTTAATTTTTTTTAAATGGGAATAAATAATATTTACTATAATTTAATTTTTTGTACAATATGAAACTAATTCGATAAAAAACTATTCCGAAGACTGGAATTCACGTCTAACAATATAACAACTCTAAACTTTCCTCCACTGAATACTTAAACGCCATAACTATATTCCGAGGTGAAATTATTTCAGTTTGGACGCTCTTAACGAGCTCGGGGTTAGAAATTCTTCATGAAATCTATCTCAAAATGTCCGGCACGTTTTTACTGCTACAATGCTGCATAAGTAGGGCTTTATTGAAATGCAAAGCGTTGCTGACGTCCAAAATATACCCTGGACGCATCAGTAATGGCATTGCTGGGATTTAGTGAAAAAAATTGAGGTCTCTCGCGGAGAGCATCACTTTAGAAAATTAAATACGATTCTGTACTAAATTATTAGTAAAAATTAAATGTATAAAATGTCTAGAAAGTAACTAAAAGGTTTTTCTTTCTCTGCATTAAAAATATTGATAGTACTGATTTTATGACACAACTGATAATTGGAATTCCAAATACCACTTATTTTGTTTAAGTAATTGAAATTTCACTCACAGTAGTAGTAAGCATGGTCAGAATCCAGAACGATTTTTTAAGATCCCTCAATTGAAAAAATGGACTAAGACCGAATAGGGTGATTCTGTCTTTTATTTAACCTTGCACTATAAAAAGTAATTCGACAATCCCATATTAACACGAAAGGCACTTTTTCTTTTTCTAGTGTCGACTTTACTAATAAAGATTGCCTATAACAACAAGAGAAATCATAAGATTTCCTACCTGGCGAAACTGAATTCAAATCTTTACCACTGTGCTTTCTACAACTTGCAAAGCAAACAAATTGATGGATTAGTCGGCAAGGGAATCTAAAATATGCATTCCACCTGCCGTTCATCATGGTCAAAATTCGTAGTGAATTCAGTTTCTGGTACCCCAAACAGAGTAAAGAAGTTAAACATAATGACGGTATTAGATTTTTATTTCGATGCAGGGCAGCGGCAAGCCGCTTATACGTATTTCAACCTCTTTAGGTCTTATCAGAGCGGTATATGCCACTGTTCTGAATCGAAACAAAATCTATCCCGTCGTAGGACAATAATTATCGAAAGAATTATTTAAAGACGTAATAACGCCATCTAATAACAACAAGAGAAATCATAAGATTTCCTACCTGGCGAAACTGAATTTAAATCTTTATCACTGTGCTTTCTACAACTTGCAAAGCAAACAGATTGATGAATTAGTCGGCAAGGGAATTTAAAGTATGCATTCCACCTGCCGTTCATCAAGGTCAAAATTCGTAGTAACTTCAGTTTCTGGTATAATCATTGTCCTACGACGGGACAGATTTTGTTTCGATTCAGAGCAGTGGCATATGCCGCTCTGATGAGACCTAAAGAGGTTGAAATACGTATAAGCGGCTTGCCGCTACCCTGCATCGAAATAAAAATCTAATACCTTCATTATGTATGATTGTCTATAACCTTTGCAAATTTGTCTATATCTTCTGCTTTTATTATACCTTTTTCCTTCGATTTTACCCTTCATAATCAGCTGTAGCAACTCGTACTTATAATTTCCTAAATATGTGCCCGAAATATGCTGTCTTTTTCCTTTTAATGGTGGTCAAACGTTCTCTGTCTCTTTCCATTCTGTGCAACATCATTTCGTTCGTAATATGATCGGTGCCTGGTATTTTCAAAATTCTCCTAAAAATCCACATCTCAAAATTATCCAGCTTTGTGATTAAGTCAACATTATAACAGTCCAATATTTAACTTGTTTATTATACATTTTAACCATTAACAAATTGTAATTACTTATATTTTTGAAATTTGCCATGGCAAGCTTCCAACACCAGATACAAAATATGTACAAAACATCTTCCTAATATTATTTGCCGATATACCCTCTCGTATTACATTTTCTTGCGGTAAATCATCCAGACCCGTTACTGTATAAAAGTATCCTCGACCAGAAAATCATCCCTGTCACGTACATAATTATGTAATACGGTGCAAGCTTTAATAATGTCTACAGCAACAACGGAATCTACATCTAGATGTCTATAAATATGCGTTATTTGTTACTGGCGATGCGAAAAGCGCATTCAACGTACCTACCATCGAGCTCGACACAAGCGATAGTTAAATATACCTTTTTCAATATTTAAATGTGTCCTCCAAAAGGATGCACACAATATAGTCGATTACGTCTCTGTCTTTTTTTACGGCGACAAATTAAGCATAGGGCCAAAATGTTTGCCCGATTCATTCTACGCCCTGTGCTCTCTGCGACAAAAAGATGAACACTGCCATAACGTGACAAACTGCTGTACGACCTCTTGCCGTAACGACCAAAGTACACTCGCGATCATAAAATCCGGGTCACCTTGAAAATTTCAAGTGTCTGGAATATTTTTGCCTCTGTTGCAGTAATAACCTTTTTTTTAGGCTAACGTATTTTTTATTGTCATCAATGTTTGTTTTGAAAGAAAAAAAAAACGGTTTTTTATTGTTTTCATTGAAAAAGCAGAAAACAAAGCAAATTGTTGATAAAACAGGCATACGAAAAAAATGGAAAATACAGAACGTAGTAAAATGTCAGTGAAATTTCAATGACTAATATCGTGTATTGCCTCCACTTGCTCTAATGACCTCTTGCAGACGACGGGGCATACTCTCAATTTTTCTCTGGATTACATGGTTGTGGTATGTTATTCCAACCTCTCACTAACAGATCCTTAAGCTCCTGTGCGTTGTTAGGGGTTGAATACGTTTTTTCAAATCGTCCCAGATATGTTCGATGGGATTCAGGTCCGGAGACCTAGCTGGCCAGGGTAACCTCGTAATTCCAACCTCGTCCAAGTATTGCATACTGATCGTGGCAACGTGCGTTCGCACGTTGTTCTGCATAAAAACGACGTTTTCTCCAAGCCTTGCGATGGTATGCATAACATGTTCTTCCAGAATCTTCATAATGTCTCTTTGTGCAGTTAAGGACCCATTTTCGATGAAGGGTAATTCTGTGCGGAAGTCGGAAGATACACCTCCTAAAGCCATGACCGAGCCTCCACCAAATCGCATTCTTGGAACAATGCCAGCTTGTGAAAATCATTCACCGGTTCTCCTCCAAACTCTTACACGTCCATCTGATCCAGTTAGGCAGAAACGGGATTCATCTGAGAATAACTCTTTGCTCCAATCGTTAATTCCACATTGTGCGTATTGTCGAGCAAAAGCTAATCGTGCAACTCGATGCGCCAAGCGAAGTGGCGGTCCTGTAGCCATTAACCGAGAAGATACTCCAAAAGAACGGAATCTTCTCCTGACTGTTGCAATGCTAACATTGCGATTTCGTACTTCCTGTAGACGATTTCGATGCATAATCGCAGTTGAGGTCCGGTTTCGTAAAGCCTGAAACACAAGAAAACGGTTATCTCGTACCGTGGTCATTCTTTTTCGACCAGAGCCAGGTCGTCTGGATAGCAAACTCTTCTCCTGAAAGCGTTGAAGCACTCGTTGAACCGTAGAAAGGCATACGCCAAGTTATTGCGACTTGACGTTGAGTGTGACCGTCTTTCACAAACGCAACAATTTGTACCGTTTCTACAACAGCCAAGGGTATTTTTGGCAAAAAATAAACAATAATAAACACTAATAATGGCACTAATAAACACTAATGGTGGCAATAATAAACGTTTGTTCGTTGCGTTTGAACAGAAAGTCGAAGCACAAATGAGACATTTAAAACAAGCGGCAGTTACAGGTACCGTTCATTTTGGGAAGTGTGCACTTTTCCGCGAAATCGGCACTATTGAAATTCTTTGTTGCAAAGGAAACCGCTAAGCCGACAACAATTCTCAGAAACATGCATTAGTTTGTATTTTTGTTATTATTATTTACGATAAAGCTCGTTAAAAATGAAATATCGGTGATTTTCAAGGTGGCCCGGATTTTATGATCGCGAGTGTATTATGTGAAAGCCGTATTGTGTGAAAGATGCCTTAGGAATGATTAATATTGTGTTAGTTTTAGATATGAAATTAAATAATTAATAAAAGAAAATCTATCGTTAAAACTTAATTGAATGTTAAAAAAAAACAGTCTCAATTATTTTTTTAACAACACATTTAAAATCAATTAAATTTAAATTTGCCAGTGTAGGCCGCTTCGATCGAAGTCTGACCAAGCATTGGAAAAGCAATGAAAAAAAAAAATGAAGTTTTAGAGTCGCTGATAGAATAATTTTGTTTCTAGTATTTTTATAAATATTTATGTTTTATATTTTTTTTACTTTTTATGTTGCATAGTGGAACATTGGCAGTGTTGAAGTTTCTAGGGGCAGTTCAAACCAAAACAGTTACACATAATAAAATAAACAATTATGTCTGTAAATAAAACAATACCCTGTATTGCATGTTATTATTTAAAAATCCATTTCAATTCCTCTTCGTTTTATATTACCCTCGAAAAAATATTGTACACATTTTCGAAGGATATTAATGACTACCTAATGAAGTTCGGAAAAGTTGGCGAAAATTTATTTTTAAAAACCGAATTTAAAACTTCCTTGTCGGGAGTTCATTAGTAAATGGAAAACTTCAACGAGCTTATTGCGAAACTTCCACAACAATCTCGTTATATGATTTCGTATTAATTAAATCATGATGAAGACAAGTTTGACGAAAAACACACGCAAGACCTTTTTACGGCGGGTTTTTAGGTGAGTAAATAGATAGGTTACGACGGGATTTGAATCTTCCAAGTCTATTATCTTTTAGAGTTTTTTCTGTTTACACTGTGATGGATTTAGTGGTATACATAGCAACCCATTAATGGCCAAGGGATTAAATAAAAAAATCAATAGATTGGAATGCTGATATTCCTTTTTAACATAAATTAGACAAAATATACCTGTTTCAATACTGTTTATCCAGATAAAATATGTTTATTTTAAATAATAATAATATTTTAAAAGTTTATTTTAAATAATCTCAACGACTAGTAAGTTGCACTGACAAATTGTGATATTTTGTAAACATTTACACATTTTTTTATCTATATTACAGTGTCTTGAAAAAGGAATAAAACAATTCCGAAAGATTGATAAAAAGTCAAAAGAGTGTTTCTTTAACATCTCGGCCAACCTTCTGACTGGCAGCCCTAATCAACTGGTGGTTTTATTTATATCGACAGTCACGAATATCCTGTATTTCTTATATATAGATATATAGATATATATATATATATATATATATATATATATATATATATATATATATATATATATATATATATATATTGTTATGATGTATTGTTTGTTTGAATGATGAGCAATGAGTATTTTTAATAATATAGGGTTTTTATCGCGGTTCTCAAAGAATTAGTTTGTAAGTACTTTTTTAAATTATCTTTATTAGATCTACTATGAAACACACATATATATCTAAACTAGCTAATGTAAATTTAAAATAAACTATCTTTAAATTGAAATTTTTATGAAACTAATTAAATTCTATAGACAATGTAAAATTTAAACAAACTATCTTCAAAATTGAAATTGTTATGACACTAACTAAATTATATTAACAAAATTTTTGTACCTTTCTGTCACTGAATGCCTAAATGAACTGTTTTCCACTATATAGATTATAATCACTACTCAAATGTCTTCTTCTCAGCTTCGGTTATCCTTGTTTTTATGAAATTACTTTTTCCAATTATCAGCTTCCACCAATTTAAGATATTTTTCTTCACAGCATTTATAAACCACCAAGCAAACCAGCAAACAGCATTTATATTTATTCTTCTTTTCTATATACCAATATCCAATCACCAAATATATTATTTAATTTTAATATTCAATTAATACTTCTTCCATTATCCAATTATCATTTATACATAACATAATTTTTAATCTTCAATATTATTTTCTTTATACTGTTTCTTAATATTGATTTAACTCACTATATTGAACAATTGTAACTGATTGACTGCCTCTAACTAATTTTCATACTAAAAAACTCATAACTGAATGGACTTTCTTACTAAACTTTCTGACTGACTAACTTAATGGACCTTCTTACTAAATAAAAACTTTCTGACTGACTGACTGACCAAATTGCAATTCTGAATCCAAATCACCGGGTATTTATATCTTTTTTGATGTTCCAGAACCATCTGGTAAGAAATCATGTTCCATTTGTTCTATTAAATACATGTCTGAATTTTCTGGAACAAACCATTTCGCAAACAAGGTCATCTCCGGTGATCTAGAGAATTCCATACTTTTCTATTAATAATTTTGTTGACATTTAGGCTTTTCAGATCAGAATATACACTTAAATCATTAACTTAACATTCTAATTTAATAAACTACACATTTTATTATTATAACCCCACTTTATATTTACAACCATTCCTTAAATGTCACTTCAGAGTATGTATATCTGGTTGCCTAGTCACATGGCTCACTTAAATATATTTACAACATTATAATTATATAAAAAAAATACTTTTTATATGCTTTTAAATTGCTAATATGCTAATTTCTTAAAAATGCCCTCACATAAATAAATTTTATTAAATTCTCTAGTATATAACTTCTTAAAATAACCAAATACTTGTTATGTCTAATATTATCTAGTATATAACTTATAAATTATTTTCTTTAAACACTAATCATATCAATATATATATATATATATATATATATATATATATATATATATATATATATATATATATATTTCCATATCTATAAAACTTCTTATTATATTCTTAGTACACTTCTTTATTTTTCTGTGATCATTCTCTATTACCTATTGCATGGTGAATATATTATGGTCTGGTGTATTATGTCCTTTTCTCAACCTGCTGTTTACGTCCTATATTTTATTATAAATTTTATTATTTATTTTAAAGTAAAATTGTAGCATATTGTCAATAAAAGTAGTAAACCTGTTTACTTTTGCCACTTTAACTTTGAACAGCCGCAGCCGTTTTAAGTGCAACAAATAGATGCAATATAAGGAACTTGAAATATAGGGCGTAGAAAAAAGAACGAAAGCATAAATGTGCACAAATAAATGTTACATGTTTATTAAAAAATAATTTATTAAATCATAACACTTAATTATTTACAGCATTTCCAATACAGAGCCGCACCGCGAAGGCAGTTTCAATAGCATTCTGTTTGGTCTTTAGACAATTTTCAATAATATACCCTGCTTTGTCACCATATTCCCGACGTATATATTCTGAAGCTCTATCCATGTTTATCGTGTTATTATCATTAATTATATTTAGAATTTTATAAAAGCAGTGAATGAATTTTTTTGTGCTCGAATCGTGTTGTCCATTTTTAAGATTGTCCAAGAATTGCTGGTATGGCAAGTTAGTTTCTGTAGCGCATTTTAACAGTGTCTCCTTAACGGTAGCATCCGTGTTCGTCAAAGACGGCTAAAAAAACAAGTGTGTTATATTTCTGCATAATGATAATGATAATAATAATTTCAGTAATTCTCAGTTATAATTTCAGTAATAATATTATTCTATCTACTACTGGTGTTATTCCCAAAAACCTCCTAGTGAACATAAAACAGCTGGGTCTAAATGAACATCTTTATAAGGCCATGCAGAAAGCTGTACTCCTCGCGACGTCCAGGTGTGTACGAAAATTTTTGGGAGATACTCCAGCAAACCAAGTCACCTAGGGTTCGATAACACGGAAAGAGTCCCACCAGAGCTCAATCTTTTTGATACCGTAGGTATCATGGATGAGTGAATTTTCCCCTTAGAGGGAGTGTGAGTAGTATGGCTAAATCTGAATAATAATTTCAGTAATTACAGTGGGTGATTAAATTATTATGATCAGTCACAAAAGTTTAAGGTTTTCAAATGGGTTCAAAAATTTTATAATAAAAAATATAATATTTTGTCACTAATAACCTCACTTTTTTTTTGACGTTTACAGCTCTGTCAAATTACGTGACAACATACACATTGTGGTGAATTTGCGCTTGGAGTTTACAACTGAATTTGTATGTTTTTGTATTTTTTTGAAAGATTAGTATCGTTTTATCTTTGTAGTATGTTTTATTCATGTATTAGTGGTGATTGTGAGTGAAAAAAAACTATCAGTTTTAATTTTAAAGACATTTTCAAAACATTTCGATTTTTGAGAAGAAAATCATAATGGGTAAGGCTAAAGACGTCCCTGTGTGTACAATGGTGGAGATAAAAACACTTTTATTGAATACAAAGCTTTCCCAACGTCAGATAGCTCAACAATATCAAGAAAAAAATTGATACCAACAAACCCCTGACTCACCAGCGTGCCCAAAAATGTGGTCGAAAGCGTGTCACTACACCCAGAGACAAAAGAAAAATGAGGGAAATCTTCGTAAACAATAGAAAGAAGCCAAGAAGAATCATCACAGGACTTGTGATGCCAGTTTCTGACATAAAAGTCCGCAGAAGGCTTGCTGAGCAAGATTTAAAATCATGCCGTCCTGTCAAAAAACCAAAGTTGACCATCGCAATGATGAAAAAGAGACTGGAATGGGCCAAAGAACACCAAAATTGGACAATTAAGGATTGGAATAAGGTAAATCACGTCACTACTAAAGTTTAAATCCATAAAACCACTGTTTTTATCATAAAAAATATCTTATAGTTATGCCTCCGATTCGCCAAACCAAAGACTGGTTTGGCAAATCGGAGGATTTTAACTTTATGCACGATTCAGCACCGTGCCATAAGGCAAAAACAGTAACATCGTACCTGGAAAAAAAGAAAATTAAAGTACTGAAGTGGCCAGGTAATTCCCCAGACCCCAATCCGATCGAAAATCTATGGGAGCTTATGAAGAGGGGGATTGCACAGGAAACTGTCAAAAATAAGCAGCTGTTAATTGAGAGACTCATTGCCACCTGGCACCTGGAAACGATAAAATAAAAGAAGACTGCCTAAGAAACATTCAAAGCATGCTAAGGAGGATCAAAGCTGTCATCGAAGCTAAAGGAGGTCACACAAAATATTAAAAAAAATTGTTATTTAAGGTCAAAGAAAAAAATATTTTAAAATTTTGTAAAAGAACGTGTTTATTTATCTATTTTTATATTATATTCACATCACTAGACGCTTATATGCAGTTTTATTCTTTAGTAAACAGCAAAATACAAAGTTTTTTGAAGTGATCATAATAATTTGATCACCCACTGTAATATATATTGTGGGTTTGGTGGAAAAACTCATTAGGTGAAATTCGAGATAAGGCGAATCTGGCGACGGTCCACCAGAAAATTAAATTTGGAAATAATACCTAACGCGTAAATACTAAAAAACTATGATAGTCACATTAATTACAGTAAATAGGGAGCTAATTTTGTATGACCATATTCATACAATAGATGAAACACGACTTCCTGAGCAAATACCAGTTAGGTGGATACCAGTTGGAAGAAGCAAAAGAGGAAAACCAAAACACAGACATGGGTTGGGAGGCGTTCAAACGGGAATGTACAATTAAAAAAGAATTAACAATCTTTTCTTGACATGATACAATTATTTCAATTTAGAAGTAGCCCAGTCTGGTTAAAAAAAATTTTTTTCGCATCTGAAGCTTTTAAGACGTAGCTGGGGGTTACTAGATGACGAATAGATGAAAAAGTACTCGTATTTTTACCTTGCGTTTTTTTTAAACAATAATTTATGGTCACAATTTAATTTTTTGTCTATAAGTTTTTTCCCTCATATGTTACATAAACAATATTTATATTATTTTTTTATATCAAGAATATCTTAATTTTTCCGTTTTTTAAATTAAAATTGATAAACAATTTACGGAGATATTTGCAATAAAGCAGTTTTTGTGCACTAATTTATAAATTTTGTTGATTTTTTTATTAACAAAATAAAATGTTATTAATACATTTGAACATCGAAGAATTACCGTCTTTTAAATTTGTGCGAAATTTCCCCTCGATCGATCAAGTAGTTTAAAAGTTATTAAATTTATTTATCCCTGAGGCTAAATATTTAAACTATTAAACTTGCTCTATTAATGATGCTAAACACATTTAGCAAATTTTATAGGATTCTTTAAGACATAATCTATCTCAGAAGTTAAATGTATATTGCGGTTTTATCGAAATTATTTACAAAATAAACGTTTGAAAAGGGGGTATGTTTTTTACTTATAAACAATTGTAATATCTTCTATATTTTTCAAGCTCCAGACTTGTTCGTACAACCATCGGATAGCTGGTAAAAAAACTCCCATTAAAAAAAAACCTTCTATGACCAATAGGAACGAAGTTAAGGAGTATTTTGACAAAATTTCGGAGCGTGGCAGCTGCTACTCATACCGCCTTTTTTACGCATACTAAGATATATTACCGGTATTATATAGATGACCTTTATCCTATTCACATGAATACATATACAATGTAGGAACACGAGGACGGTATACTCTGTGATCTTTGGAGATATTTAGATCTAAAAACATAAATAAATGTGTTTACCGTCCTCGTACTGTACATATACCTATTCACATATATAAATATAGTTATTTATATTTCGATGAGCTATCCCGGATTTAAAAAAGCGTTCTAGCTGTAATGGAAGCCGAGATAATGTAAATTTGTCCTACGTGTTTCAATTTGAAGTTCCGATCTTGAAAAAAAAAACAGAGCTGAAACAGTTATCCCCTCCACTTTCCTATGTGGATCTTTCGAAAGTACCTTCTGTTTCGCTGTAAGTTTCGAAAAATTAGATGAATTTTGGATGAAGTTTCAATATAAAGTTTAGATTTTCATTCAAAATTTGTGCAAATTTTACTTCTTAATGTTTATAAACAATGGAGATATGATTTTTTTTAAATAGTCTTTAACTTCGTTCCTATTGGTCATAGGTTTTTTTTAATGTGAGTTTTTTATCAGGTATCCAATGGTTGTACTTACAAGTTTGTAGCTTGAAAAATATATTGAAAAGTTATTACAATTGTTTATAAGTAAAAAACATACCAATTTTTCAAACGTTTATTTTGTAAATAATTTCGATGAAAACGTAATATGCATTTAACTTCTGAGATAGTTTAAGTTTTAAAGAATCCTATGAAATTTGCTATATGTGTCTACATCATTAATAGAGCAAGTTCAATAGTTTAAATATTTAGCCTTAGGGATAAATAAATTAAATTAGCTTTTATACTATTTGACCGATCGGGGGGAAATTTCGCACAAATTTAAAAGACGGTAATTCCTCGATGATTAAATGTATTAATAACATTTTATTTTGTTAATAAAAAAATTAATAAAATTTATAAATTAGTGCAAAGAACTGCTTTTTTGCAAATATTTCGTAAATTATTTATCAATTTTAATTTAAAAAACGAGAAAATAAAGATATTTTTGATATAAAAAATGATATAAATATTGTTTATGTAAAATATAAGGGAAAAAACTTATAGACAAAAAATCAAATTGTGACAATAAATTAGTGTTAAAAAAACCCAAGTTAAAAATGCGAGTACTTTTTCATCTATTCGTCATATAGTAACCCCCACCTATGTCTTAAAAGCTTCAGATATCTCCGAAAAATTTTGCCGTAAAATCGATGATTTTTGCATAACCAGACTGGGCTAAACATCCATTAGGGCTTATCCATCTTTATTTTCTCTTTGGTGTCATTTTAAGAAAAATTCAGATTTGAAAACAAAAGATTTTATCGCAAATATATAATTTACCTTAATTTAATTTATAATTATAACAACCAATAAAAAGTATTCCCAAATTAATAAAAAAAATAAAGTCTAAAAACTCTTCGTACTTACCCCAGCATTAACTAAATATGCCGATAAAACTAGTACCACAACAATTTTAAGCATTTTAAAAGATCCAGAATGTTCAGAAACTTACGATAGGTAGGCAGGTTTTATACTGACTTAAACAACAGCAAGTGTCTTGGCTTATAAACCTGTTTTTTAATTGTGTGTTTACAAACTGGCTTCATTAAGTTTCTTCATAATATTTAATAATTAATTTTCACCTTTGATTTTTTATATTTTGTCATTCAATTAGTACAAGGTGGATAATTGTTAACGCAAATAATATTATTGTGTACTCAAACTGGATATATATATATATATATATATATATATATATATATATATATATATATATATATATATACATATATATAGATATATATATATATATATATATAATATATATATATATATAATATATATATATATATATATATATATATATATATATATATATATATATATATAGCGTGTTTACTTAAGTCAGCAATATGACAAAAAATTTTTTTATTTTTAATCGTTGGTCTAAAATCGAAGATGCAAACATCAGATATAAAATTTTATCAATCTTATACCATCTACTTAAGTCAAAAAATACGAATTTTGTTCGAGAATTAAGTACCCGAGGTGACGGTAAACGAAGAAATAAATATTGAGGAGGAAGAGGTAAAGAAATTAAGGTAATTTGATGACAGAATGCCGAATAAACTCACAAAGTTCGGAGGGCCAGATATGACCAAACAACTACTAAAACTAATCCAAAAATCAATAGAACAAAACAGAATTTCTCAAGAATGGAGATCAAGCATCCTAATACCTCTCTTCCAAAATGGAGACAAATTTGACCCGGAATATTACAGAGGAATTAACTCATTAAACACAACACTAAAATTAACAACCAAAGTGATATCAAATAAACTGGAATGAAATTATAACACTAGCAGAAGAACAACAAGGTCGGGAAGATCATTCACCGACGCTATATTTATAATAATGAGGCAAGTGCAAGAGAAATCATTAGAATACAACAAACCGGCTTCTTCTTCTTCTTCTTTAGTGCCTTATCTGGTCCGGATGTTGGCGATGATCAAGGCTATCGTGGTTTTATTGACTGATCTGCGAAACAGCTGCGCGGAGGTCATTCCAAACCATTGTTGGAGGTTTTTCAGCCACGAGATACGACGGCGTCCTGGTCCTCTCCTGCCAAATATTTTACCTTGCATAACGAGTTGAAGAATTCGATATTTTTCTTCGTTCCGCATCACGTGCCCGAGGTACTTAAGCTTACGTTGTTTCACTAAATTAATCACTTCTTTTTCTTTTGTCATGCGCTGTAGGACCTCAACGTTGGTGACATGATCCACACAAGATACTTTTAGTATCCTCCTGTAGATCCACATCTCGATGGCTTCAATCCGCTTTTCTGTGGCTTGTGTCAGTGTCCAGACTCCATATAGTAACACTTAAAGAATGTAGCACCTCACTATCCGCATCTTGGTTCCCAAACTGAGATCACTGTAGCACAGCAAGGATCTCAACTGGATAAATATAGACCGTGCCATTTCAACTCTGGATCTAATCTCTTGAGCGTAGTCCTATTGTGAGTTGAGGGTAGTTCCGTGGTAAGTGAATCTGTCAACTCTCTGGATCTCTTCGCTACCTGTGCCATTAGTGCCCCGGAAACTAAATTTGCACAGCTGACAACCATGAATTTAGTTTTCTTAATATTAAGGTCTAGTCCGTATGTTACGCTCACAGTTCTCACTCGGTCTAGTAACGCTTGTAGATCATTTAGGCTGTTTGCTAGTAACACAGTGTCATCTTAATCATAGTATCGTGGTATACTATATAGTAATATCGTAGTATACTAATCTATAATATAAAAGTAGTATACAGTATATATAATAGTTTATAGTGTATATGTATATAACGTACGTAGATGTTTTTGTGTTGATAGAATTTTTATTTTTATATTTTTTTGTGTATAGTTTATCGTGTGTGTATATATAGAATATAGTGTTACACTAGCTACAAAATAAAATATCAAAATACACAAGAACACAGGTCACCATTTACATTTACAATAAATATTGAAATGACAGTGAATTAAAGACAGCATCAAAAATGACACAAACGTTTTTTTTTCTTCTCTTTTTGTTGTTTCTGCATTAATAACGAGTCAACAATTTAATAATTTCTGACAATTTGGCAAAGTTGGTATTTCTAAGAACTTAAGTTTTTTCTTGGTTAAGCTAAGTAAAAACTTGTATGGTGGAACGCAAATTACAACTTAGAAATTTTTTTGACTAAGCAAAAGATTTTACTTAGATCACGTTGGTGGAACCGGACATAACTTACATATATATATATATATATATATATATATATATATATATATATATATATATATATATATATATATATATATATTTAGGGATTCTACAGTATTCACTGCCTTCCTTCGCTCAACCGTTTCCATCTCTCTCTGTTGTTCCATTCTCCATCGTTTAGTCCTCTCTTACTCATGGCGTCGTCTACTTCGTTCCTCCAGGATTTTCGGGGTCGTCCTCTTTTCCTCCTTCCTATGGGGCTCCATTCGGTTATTCTTTTTATCCATCTGCTGTCGCTAGCTCTTCTTACATGTCCATACCACTTTAGTCTTTTTTGTTCTATATATGTTAGTATGTCTGTTTCTATTGATGTTCTTTGCTTTATTTCGTCATTACTTCTCCTATCCATTCTTGTTACTCTGCAGCATCTTCGCAGGCATTCCATCTCTGTTGCTATTATCTTACTGCAAAACAGCAGTAACATAACTTACATCTGAGCGGATCTTTTGCTATTGTCATAGATTTAGTTTTGTTGGTAGAAATGGTCATGTTTAGTTGGCGGCTTATTTGAAAGAACTGAAAGAGCTGTCTCTGAAGATCATCTTCTGATTCGGCAATAATTGCTACATCATCTGCGTAACACACCATACAAATTCTTTTGTTGCCCATTCTGTATCCGAGATTGAGAGATGTTACTTTGTTTATAATTTTGCCCATGAGTAGTTAACAAAAAAACTACAGGATAGGTGCTTCCCTGGTGCACCAGGGAATATTATATACGTTTAATAATAGAAATACATCGAGATGCATGTAATAGAACTTAACGAATGAAATGGAAAGAGGCAACTGGTGTGTTATGTGACTTAAAGATCTCCATGAAACTAAAGGTAAAATTCTATAAAACTGTAATAAGACTAGCTATGATGTATGGAACTGAGTCTTGGTTAGTTAAAATAAAGGAACAATGAATTTATCTAACATAAATGAGAATTCTTAGACGGATGGAGTGGAATTATAAAAAGGATAAAAGTAAAAATAAGTATATGAGTGTAGGGGTGGAGCAATTGATGTCAAAATAAAAGAGCATTTGTTAAGATGGTTCGGTATATTCGAACGTCAAAACATTAATCACTTGTGATTAACGTTTTCATCAAATCATTTGTGATTTGCAAATTCATGGAAAAAATGGGAGAAGAAGCCCAAACGATATCTGGGTGGAGACGCTAGAGCAGGACATGTAAGTGGAATTAATATTGGTATTACTTAAAATATAAACTTGTGGAAAATTATTATTCGGTAAGCCGATCACGCATAGGAATATAAACAAAGAATGATAAACGATGATGCTCTTCCTATATAGCGTCATCTAATTTTGTTGAAAGAAAATAGATACCACTTTGTGTCTTAAAACTATTTAGCGTATTTATTAAATATTTGAAAACTATTTCTATCTTCCAGAAATACAATGTTTTAATTCATTTTATAGAGAGCGAACCCTACCGATGAAATAATGAAATTGAACTGTAACCTACCCTGTAAACAAGTTTAATATTTTATTTTTATTCTAAATTTCTACAAGATCATTTAAAAGAATTTACTCAACTTTTTACATAATAAAAATAAAACTTAAGGTCAATACTTATTATGGTAGCTAATTAATTAATAAAAATTGATGAAGCTGATAACAAATAACGTATTTTTCAGTCAGGTTTATTAATGTCATTGACTTATTCAAATGTGTTGATGTTCAGTAGAATCTTTTAGTTACATTAGATTGAGAAGAACTGATTTTACGTGTAAGCCAAGAACACTAATGAAAGCAAATAAAATAATGAAAATCAGACCAAAACATTGTAAGAATGCAAGAACGGTTTTAGAAGTTCGTTTGATTAAAGCGTTCTGCAAAAATATGTGCCTTCTAATCCATATTGAGAAAAATATTCTCGAAATATTGTTACAAAAATAGTAGCAGGGAGGAGGGGGCACATGTGGACAAATTTCTTCTATGTAAGATTCACATTTTTGTGAGTCTTTGTGTACATTTAAATTTGGCAGTAATTAAATTATTTAGGACACGTGCATTAAATTCCAAGTAGATGTAATTAGTCCCCATGTGCCCCTAAGGAAGGCACATGTGGACAAGACAATATTTTCTGCGGGGCACACATGAATACAGGTTTTGATGGAAATAAAATAATAACATTTTTTTATAAGTGCAATTTTTAATATTTATTTAACATAATACATTGAATTATCCCATATTATATCTAATTCCATATTATTAACCTAAAAAAGGAGCTGGATCTTAAAATTCCAATTTTTTGTTGTTGTTCGAGTTGTCTAGAATCGTAAGAGATGTGGACGTGGTTCTTTTGATCATTCTTACTTGCACATAAACAAAAGCAAAATTAAAAAGACGGAGATAATAGCTAGTAGAGCTAAACCAGAAAGATGGGATAAATAATACGAAGAAAAGCCATATATAATTTGCCAAAAAGGGCGCCATTTTGTCTTGTGAAAAAGAAAAATCAAAACTAAAATATTTGTATGTTCGCTCAGAAAACCTATTAGTAATTATATATGGTACACGAGGAAGAAAAATAAAATAATGACCAGTTGTAATATTGACCAGTTAACGGAAATATTCATCTTAATAATTATCTGCTGAGCTAGTATAAAAAAGGTAAAAGCTTAGTGTGAATTTCTTTGTTTCACTAGACTTGCTTTCACTGTATATTAGCGGGTTCTTTTAATAGAAGAAAGACTGTTTCCCAATATTAACTAAACCATAGTAGGTTTCTCAGTTATAAAAAACTTATGTTTCCACTCCCATCTTTGGCGAGTGAACTTAGATAAAAATGTTTATTACTAATGGAAAAGATAGATAATGATGCTTTTGTAAGGGAAATAGTGCATACAATAAATATAACAGAAGAGAGGAGAGAGGAATTTATAGCTTAAACTAAACCGGATAAGAAACTTCAAATAATTAGAGATTTTTGTGACAAAGGGTGGCCGTCATACGCATCGAGGGTACCTTACATATTAAAAGATTATCTTAATATTAGGCTTGACGTTTACTTATTAAATGATTTGATATTTTATAGGGACATAGTTGTTATAGTTTTGGATTATTTCCGGCATAGGATGTTAAAGTTACTCCATGAAACACACTTTGGGGTTACAAAAACAAAGCAAAGAGCGAGACAGTTGTGGTTCTGGCCAAATATTAATAAGGATTTAGTGGTTTTAGTTAGTGTTAATTGTGAGAAATATCAGAGAAATAATGTTAAAGAGCCGTTAATACTACGAGGAATTTCAGAACTGCCATTTCAAATGCTAGCGGCTGATATTTGTGAATTTGGAAAGCATTTTATATAATCGTGAGGGATTATCTCACAAAGTGGATTGAAAGTTTTCTGTTGCAGTGCAAAACATCCCGGTCAATAATAAATTCGTTTAAGATATAGATACATCCCCAGCACAAATCTTGAATAGTCGTAGAGATAGAGGCAAACTTCTAATTTTACATGCAAAATATTTACCAGGACAAGTAGACCTAAAAAGTGAAAAGAATAAATTGGATAATAAAAGAAAATTATACAAGCACTTCTATGATAGAAATATAGCTACAAAAGAAGAACTAAGTGTAGGGGATAATGTGGTTATAAGAGAAGATGGACAATGGACGCCTGCTGTGGTAAGACGATGTTTACAAGCGCCAAGGTGATATGTCGTTGAGAAAGAAAATCAGACATTGGTAAGAAGAAAAAATGTCTAACACTTGAGACCATCTAGTAATATGCCTAAACATTGTATTAACCTAGCAGCTGATTTTGATTACAATCAGAATGACAGACCTTTAACATCAACGGCATGTGACCGAGTCAGTTTCCTACCAGAAGTAAAAGATTAATTAAACTCCAATCTAGATATAATAATTTCGAGATGTACTAGTTTTGCAACCAGTATTGTTATAAATCTTTTTTTAAAATGTTTTTATTCTTCGTTCATTTTTATAAGTTCTATATTTTATTGGAAGGAAAATATGTCATTAGACTGAATAGCTCATAAATGTAAATTCCTGACAGGACGATGACATGGGACTAGCGGCACGAGGTCTTATGGCAAAAAATAGAGCTTAAGTATTTTAGAATAGATTATCATTATACAAGAAAGTAATAAAAATGTACAACAGTCAGATTTAAACATTATTATAAGCAGGGGACCTTATTGTTTTCTTAATCTTCATAAAAGGAGATATACTCGTAGAATCCCTTTCTCTCATTTTTCCATAATCTGGAGTATTTTCTTCTCCGTCTGTTTCCATCTTTTGCGAGCGGTAGAACTACGAAAAGAGTTTTTTTTTACCTCAATGGTTCAGATAAAACACTCCTATCGAAATTTCAATTTATTGTAGACCCTAAATGATATATTTTGTTGAGAATAAGTTTTTAAGGAGCTTTCAAAAATTAAAGTTTTTGGAATAATAATCTTTATTTTTAATGAAACAGAGTGTTTCGTTAAAAATAAAGATTTTGGACTATGCTAGGCTTGCGTAAATCAGCCTGTACGTTTAAATGTATGTTTAAAAAGCGTACATTTATATTTCAAAGTTGACGAGTCTCAGCGTTTTTTATAATTTTTTAAAATAAGGACACAAACAAAGGATGTTTCTAAAATAACTTATAAAGTATCTGTTGAAGCCACCAACAATTGGTTGCTACTTCAAATAATCCTAACTCACCAAATCTACCATTGAAAAACACCCCTTGGAGCGCTTAGTATTCACACCCTCGTCCATCCCCCGTATACGTGCCAGCCTTATTTTATTATTTCTGCGGGGAGAGTGACATTGTGAGCAAAAAGAAAAAAAAACACTCGACAGAATTGGGGTGCTGACTAGGCAGAAATCTTTGATTCGGCACACAAAAAGTATTCTTAATTCGTCTGAATCAAGATGAAGGGAATACTCCCGGCCCTGATGTACACTTTTGGGCTTAAATACGATTACTTTCAATTTGGAATAATTGATGGCATTGTCGGAGAACGGTCGGCATTTTTCTCAGACTGTGTGGAAGTGTAGTTTTTTTCGGTCTGGTAATTCAATTTACTTAGTAATTTAACAAGGGTTTTTTCGGATGGATGGGGGAGTCTTCATGACAGTTATAGTGAAGTGTAATCAGAAAAAAGTCTGCGAAAGCAATGATGTTCATTATTTTACTGTAAATTAATATCTTTTTTACTTTAATCAGTCGCGTTTGGAGAACACTGTCTCCGACTTACCTTGTTAGTGTTTTTAGGTACTAAATATTAACGTCTAATACAATATGCAATACAAAAGTCTTGGGATAAGTATTAAAAGTAAACAGCACCCTGACAAAATAACACCATATAAAATAACTCAATGTCTAGGGTTTACAGATAATGTAGCTATAAGAGAAAAGATCAACAAAGAAATCTCTTTAGATTGTGACAATTTTTACTTGACTAATAAAATTTAGACTATATTGGTAATTATAGAGAGGGAATTTACTCACAGAAAACCAGTTTGAATACAAAAGAAGCTTTCAAACACCAGACTTTTTTACCAACTAGTAATGTTAATGAATATTGAGGGAGTATACCAATCAGTTTAAAATAAAACTGTTTAATTTCTTGCGGATGCCAATCGTATTCGTCAAAACAATTTCCAGCTTTTATACAGAGAGGGTTATATACATCAGAGATCATACTAACAAGCTAATAGGACCTAGATATAACTATCAAGGTCTAGGTCTAGCACAAGGTTTAACTTTATCGCCAATTTTATTCAATATATACACCACTAGTATGCACAACATTCAAATAAATATAAATCATTATAAATATACGCAGACGGCTGCGTTTCAATTTAATATGATTCTTTAACCATTCTCTAACACGTCTTTCTGGGTCTACTCGTCATGAGAGAGACTTGTAAGAAGACTCAAACCAAATCAAAACGCACCGACTAGTATGGCAATTATACGAAAAATAATTACCAGAGTATGCTACTAGCGACCTCTAGTGAGGGAAGATGAAGTGAAATGTCGATAGCAATTAAAGTAAACTGTATCTTCTTCTTAACATGCCATACACCAAAGTGCGTAGGCGACTATCTCATTACTAGAATTCTGTTCTTGGCGGCGTGACACAGCTCGCCTGTATTGTGTATTCCTGTCCATTCTTTAATATTCCTTAACCAGGATAATTGTTTGCGGCCGGCTCCTCTCCTACCTTCGATCTTCCCTTGTAGGATTAACTGTGGTATTTCATATTTTGTTCCTCTCAATATGTGCCCAAGGTAACCAATCTTGCGTTTTTTAATTAATTCAAAGAGTTCTCTTTCCACGCCGGCTCTCTTAAGGACGTCATCGTTTCGAACTCTATCCACCTGTAAACTGTATACCCAAGACTAATCAAGCCATTCAAAGTGATGCTTTGAAATTCTGGATAATGCCTTGGTCCAAGCGTTGGCAATGTGAGGTAGTTTTGGGTGGAAGACAAATAAGTTTAACATTATCCAGTGCAAAGAGTGAGACGTAGCATTATCCATAAATAATACCACTTCTCTCATAATACGTGCTGCCATCTATACCTCTTTGTTTTAACCCATTTAAAAGACAACTTATCGATGTATGTGTCCTTAAAAATCAAGGATTTTTGCTTTTGCCTATTTCACCTTCCTAATTTTCACCTTCCATATTTTCACAGAACAAAATTATAATTCGTCGTTTTGCAGTTTTTCTTCCAGGACACTTGTCATTTTATAATGCATATGTTCTTGTTGGCAAAGCTCGATAGTAGAGATCCGTCTCCTCTGCATTAAACACATCTTTTGGGGCTTAATCCTTTAAAATAGAAAACAACTTTTCTTTCCAAGATTTCACATTTTTGACATTAACATCAGCGAACTCCCCACATATTGTCTTAAAAGTAATATCGTGACGATGACGATATCTTTTTAACCAACCATTTGATGTTTTGAACTCACTAAGAATTGTGCAACTTCGATGGCTTTGGCCCAGATATTGACACGTTCATGTTTCGAGCCTTCCAAAACCATTTGAACACAGCTTGATTCATAGTAAGTCCCTCGGTTTTGGGAAATTTTGCTTGAACCGTTGTATTTTATAAATCCCTGTCTCCCTTGCTTTGTTTCCTGTAGGGCTAATAGATGATCGTTATAATGTTTTTGTTGTTTACCGTTTGCTTTAACTTTGTTTCAATTAACCAATTATTTTCCTTTCCAACTCTGCTTTTTTATTGTACCTCGACCGTCCGTACCAAATTTCCAGATTTCGTGTCCCACAGTGAGACACAAAAATCCTGTTTTACATTTTAAGTCTTTGAGAAGTCCTAATTTACTCTTCTTTCCCATCACCTTATTTTTCTTCTCCATATTCACCATCTTTAACAAGCTAGTTTTATCGCTGGTTGTAGATTTTTTTGTCTTGAATTTCTGTAAAACAATTATTAATACCTAATTATCAATTAATTATCTAACTTTAATGATCAAAGTTTTCACTGGTTTCATCATTTGCATAATTTGTTATGCTAATAATTATTGTTTTTTTTTTTAATATTATGGTTGGTGAACTTTAACTTAAGTTTATTTTTAATAAACTGATTTACTGGTATTTTATTAAATTGTATTTATTCATAAATTATAGTCTAAATGCAAAAAAAATCATTAAGGCGACAAAGAGCGCGTTATGCCCTATGCTCTTTAATTTAATCATGGATGAAGTCAACGCCGTCAACAAAGAAAAGGATACAAAATGGAAACAAAGAATTAAAATACTCTTTTAGACAGACGACGCAATAGTGTTAAATCAAGATGAATATAGTCTACATAGACTAATCCACAAATTCAACACCAGAGCAAAATAATTTAATATGGCTAATCAACTCAGGAAACCAATATAATAATCACTAAAAAACCAACGAGATGTCAATAAAAAGTCAGTAGCGTTAGCACTGACCAAGAGAAGGAAATAAAATACTTTGGGATTACACTGTTCACCTATATAGACCTGGAGAGAGAAGTGAAAGATCAAGTACAAAAAGCAAATAAATATGCAGGATGTAATAACACTAGATGACGAAATATGAATACTAAGATGAAATCAAGAATTTATAAAGTTTAAAATCAATAATGACATATACATAAGGACCAAGACTCGACGCAGCTACATCACAAAGGCCTTCGGCAGAGAGCGGGACTACTCTCAACATCCAGATCCGTAAAAACTTTTTGGAAAATACCCCGGCGTAAAAGGTCAACTAGGACTTAATAACACGGACACATCCCCACCAGAGCTCAATCCTTTTGATACCGTAGGTTTCTGGGATAAAAGAATTTTCAACTTAGAGGGCCGTATGGTTTAAATCTGGATGACATCCGGTAACGAATCGCCATGAAATCCACACCAGACTACGACGAAAAACATACGAGTATTAAAAATTTTTGTAATGATTTAGACATTTTCGTATTTGCATCTACAACGAAACACGTAATAAATCGTCCTCTTCTTCTTCTTAGCCTTCTATTGTCCATTTTTGAACATAGGCCTCTCCCAACTCCTTCCATCAATCTCTATTCTGAGCAACATTCTTCCAATTTGTTCCGGCTATTCCTTTTATGTCATCTACCAGTCTCATCTGTGGTCTTCCTCTTGGTCGTCTACCTTTGTAAGGTCTTCAATGTTGTGGCGTTCCAACGTTGGTGTGTTTGTCAAGCAGTGTGACCTGCGAAGCTCCATTTAAATTAGGCAATTTTTTTTTGTAAGTTCCTCGACTTTTGTTTTTGGTCTTACTCAATCGTTCCCCTTTCTATCTGAGAGTCGTATACCAAACATTGTCCTTTCTGTTGTGGATAGTTTATTTGTATTTGCTTTGGTTGGGGTCCAGGTTTGACAGCCATATATCTTGATTAGAAAGATGGTTGAACACTTCGCTCCTCAAGTGTTGAGGTATTTTGCAGTTATGAACCCGTTTTCTGCTAGCGTAACCGTATGGTCACACTAAATGGCCCGTCTTAAATATTCAATATTTAACACATACAGCTATATATGCAACTAGTAATACGACCACGCAGACTAGAGACATCTATTTAC